>NC_143265.1:16890757-17193787 GCF_984573655.1 Nuphar pumila | reverse complement strand
AGCGAAGGCCCCCGTGACGTAGCTTCGGGCAATCACACACACCGAAGGCAGGCCTTTTAAGCGCACAAGCAACACACAACACACGCGCACGAGCGGAAGCAAGAGTACGCGTATGCACAAGCACAAAGAGAGAGAAATGCAAAAAGCTTCTTTATAGATACTTGAAAGCAAAGTACATCAAGAGGGGAAGAGAGGGTCCGAATACACGGGGTTCTTAGGTCGTAAGGCCTTGTGGGGAACTCTAGAGTGCCAAAGAGGTATATACATTAGAGCAAAAAGGTGAAAAACATAGCGGTCCGGAACACGCTCCCCCGCCTAAGTTGGCGCCGTCCTCGACGCCAATTGTTCATGGTAGCCTTCTACAAGCTGTCGATGTTGAAACATGCTACTGGCTTTCACCCCAGGTGGCTTCACATTCTGGCAATCCTTTTCACTGCACTAAGTACTTTTTTACTTCCCCTAGATAGTTGTTGGAATGGTTGAGGATGATATTTGGATCTCTGCCTGGTACACTAACTGTTGAAGGAGCTCGCTGCGGGATCAGAGCACGTTGAGGCATGCTCCGTTGAGGATCTCCTTCATCTTCGTGGAATGGCTTCAGGTTGCATATATGGAATATCGGGTGCACTTGAAAGTTTGCTGGCAAGTCCAGCCGGTATGCCAAGTTTCTCACACGTTTGATAATGGTGAAGGGGTCATCATACTTGCGAATAAGGCCTCGGTGGTGGCCCCGAAAGATAGTTGTGCGGTTAGAAAAGAGCTTGGCCAACACTTTGTCTCCAACTCGAAATTCTGCTGGGCGACGCTTTTCATCTGCCCATTTCTTCATGCGCTTGGTTGCCTTGTTTAGATATACCTTCGCCAACTCTATCTGATCTTGCCAGTAGCCCAATCTCAAATCCAACTTAGAGAAGACCTTTGTTTTTCCAAGTTGATCGAACAAGTCTACGATCAAAGGAAGCGGGTACTTGTTCTTCACCGTAATTTTGTTCAGTTCCCTATAGTCAACGCACAACCGCTTCGACCCATCGTGCTTTGCTTGAAAGAGCACGGGCGCTCCAAATGGAGCTTTGGATGGTTGGATGATTCCTGCTTCGAGCATACCATCCAATTGTCTGCGTAATTCCTGCAGCTCAGGAATTGTCATGCGATAAGGAGCCATTGCGGGTGGTCGTGCACCCGGTATTAATTCAATCTGATGATCTACCTCACGCCTCGGAGGTAGCTTCTTCGGCATCTCGGCGGGCATAACATCACTGAACTCCTTCAATACTGGCGCTAAGGCCTTTGGGACATCCGCGACTTTTTCTACCTCATCTGTAGCACGGATTGTGACAAGAAAAGTCTCGTCACCACTTTTCATGCCTCTCTTCAACTGGAGCGCAGACACCAAACGCTCACAAGGCTTCCCTGTCATCGCAGTAACCATGCAGGGCTGACTCTCACTCTCAAAGCTGACAACGTTGAGGTGGGGCATCGACACTGCCTTGTTGCTTCTCAAGAATTCCATCCCGAGGATGACTTTAAAATCATCCATGGGTGCGACTGATAACGCGATCCTTCCTGACCAGTTGTGGATCCGCACTGGTATATCCTGAGCGACACCGTAGATGGCTTTAGCCTCTGAATTAACCGCTTTCATGCGGCTCTCTTTTTTCTCCCATTGTAATCCCAACCGTTCTGCTTCTTCATGCGAGATGAAGTTGTGCGTGGCACCTGTGTCTACCAATGCCTTGGTGAGTCTTCCGTTGAGCAAAAGTTCCAAATACATCAATTTTTTGCATACTGTCGGTTTCACACTGGTTGTGACCTTTACTGCATTCATCATCTGCATTGCGCCAACTGTTAGCGCCACTGCAAGTTGATCATCTTCCTCACCCTGAACAGCATTCGCAACTCGGGGTGCGCGGTTATCTCCATTCCCTTGACCGCGGTTTCTATTGGGACATGTATCATGCCAATGATCCCCATGACAGATGCGACAATCACGGCGACGATAATTACCACCTTGAAAGTTATTCCAATTATGATTATTATTTTGGCTATCTTGCCGGCCATGATTCTGCTGGTTTCCCCGACCAGCATTTTGTCATTGGTCGTTCCTTAGATTGTTGCGATCATTTCCCTGTTATCTGCCTTGAAATGCATGGTCATTCCTATCCAGCTCGGCAAGTTTCTCTGCAACCGCAAGCGCCTCAGCCAGTGTTGCGAGGTCATGCCGAATGAGTTCTTGGTTTGTCCATCCTTGCAACCTATTGCCAAAGTAAAACAATCGATCTTCATCATCCATTCTCTCCACTTCCAACATTATCGAAGAGAATTCCTTGACATAGTCATGTACTGACCCTGTCTGTTTCAATGCCAATAACCTTTTGCGGGCCATTTTCTCTTGATTTTTAGGTAGAAAGTAGTCTCGCATTTCCTTCTGTAGGTCTTCCCATGAGACTATAGCAACCAATCCCCGTCGAACATCACCTAAGCGACGTCTCCACCAAAGGGTCGTTTCATCCGCAAAGTACATTGTTGCGGTGCGCAGCCTATCTGCGTCCTCCTCTATCCTCGCATCTTCTAGAAATTGGTCCATTTCGTAGATAAAATTCTCGAGATCCTTTGAGTCTCGCGTGCCTTTATACTTTGTGGGCTCAGGTAGCCTGTAACGTGGTCTATCCACATATGTCGCAACACCGCCAGCCGGAGCAGTTCTCAACTACCGCTCTAACTGTTCATTCTTTCGTCGAACAAGATCCAATTCAGCAGCCATGATGTTGAACCGACCCAACAAATCATCAAATCTGGTGGAAAAGTCCTCCACCGAGTAGTTATGTTTAGTGGCAAGACTTTCCACCGAGTCTTCCACTCCCTCTACTGTTGTCTTGATCTCTGCATTGAGATCTCTAAAAGCGACACAAGTTCCATTAACCAACTTCTCCATGTTGGTCACTGACCCAGTCAGCTCCGCCACATCGCGCGAGATGGCTGACACCCGATCATCGGCCATGAAGTCCTCTTCAGCAGGAACCACACTGCTTGAAGGAGTCATGGCAATCTTCTTCGGCGCCATTGTCACTCTCAATGTCGACAAGGCTCTGGTACCAACTTGTCACGGGCTGGGAAGCGAAGGCCCCCGTGACGTAGCTTCGGGCAATCACACACACCGAAGGCAGGCCTTTTAAGCGCACAAGCAACGCACAACACACGCGCACGAGCGGAAGCAAGAGTACGCGTATGCACAAGCACAAAGAGAGAGAGAGATGCAAAAAGCTTCTTTATAGATACTTGAAAGCAAAGTGCATCAAGAGGGGAAGAGAGGGTCCGAATACACGGGGTTCTTAGGCTGTAAGGCCTTGTGGGGCACTCTAGAGTGCCAAAGAGGTATATACATAAGAGCAAAAAGGTGAAAAACATGGTGGTCCGGAACACATAGCATGTAATGCTATGATGAATCCCAAGTAAGAAGTGAGAGACACCATATTTGTTTGCCACATTTAATTTATTAACCTAGAAAAGGAAAATCAAAACAGAAAAAAAAACTGCCCATTATAATTCTCTTGTTGGGTTCTTAAATTGAACCATGTCTCTTATAATCTTATTTAGTATGGTATAATTATAGATCTAGTACTATATGGACAAGGCTGCCAATGGTGATACTTATTAAATACTAAAGAGGTTGACCAATGAAAATGTTTTCCATAGAATAAATGACAAGTAGGGAGGCACTTTTGAAACATAAAGAGCTACTATGGTAAAATCAACTAGGGAACTAGCTTAAAATATATGTCATCAAAGAGCATCTAGATGATAAGGCTTCTATACGAGTGTTTTGGAACAAAATTTGGGAAGCGAAAACAAGAAAATATGTCTCTATGCCTATAGACACCCCTAGGAAACAGCATCGAAAAAGGAACGAATGTTATGCAGTGAACATCCGATAAATGCAGAAATCTTGTGTATGTCAACCACATCCTTAACAATTCACAAAATGGTAAGCACGACTCACCAGAATAGCGTTGTAAGATCATCAAAGGTCACAAATTGGGATCCTTTCCTATCAAAGGATCCACATAGCTCAACAGATGAACCATAATTTCAACACTTGGTTGAATCTCCTTGCATGGATCTACGAAAAAAATTAGAAAGAAAAATCAGGGAAACATTAGGAAGTAATCAAGAAAGGTTCCAATAAGAGAATAAACCAAAGTACAAATGAGAGCCAAAAGGCAACCACCGCAGCAACAATTTACAAGTATTAAAGGCAAGGAAAAAAATCAATGAACCAAAAATGGGCTGCTCAAAACACCATCCTAACATAGAGTTACGTCTTCCCTTATACTAAGATTATCATGTGATCATCATTCAAAGTAAATTTAGCAGGTATTGATCCATTAATCAACACCAACTAAAAGAAACTAGCTAAACAAATCAATCACAAAGACCATTCTTCAAATCGCTCAATAAATTACACAAACCATTAAATGATCACTTAAATGCCAAAGCTGTAACAAGTATTCTAGAGAACAAACGTGCTAAAATCCAAATACGAATTACCATAACAACCATTAAAATCAACAAATAAATAGCTCAAAAGCTTCCCTCATAAGAAAAGGAAGAAAACAAAAAACCAAGAAAAATAGAAAGCAGAAGGAAAGCAATTTCATTCGACCAAAAAAGACCCTTCTCGTCATCAAAACCGTCACAGATCCCAATTTTTCTCGATACCCATCATGCCAAACGGGTTTTTCACAAAACCAACGAAGCCAAAAACGAACCCATTGAAGGAAAAACGAACAAAACCACCAAGAGTTGATCTAAACCAATGAATAAATCGCTCAAGTTTCAAAGAAAACAAACAAAACCCAGTTGAATTATGGGATTTGCCGACCTCGAAAATTCTCAGAAAAGAAAGCTAAAAGGATTTGCGGGAAGATGAGCAAAGCTAAGGGAGAAAGAATCAGAAATCTCACCAAATCGAGAGAGGGAGAGATTCTCTTGGAGGTTTCATGGAAGAACGGACACGGAGGAGAAAGTTTCCCGGCGTTTGAGAGTGAAAACGAACACCGAATTTCGGGATTCTATAAATAATCGGGATTTTCGTTTCTCTCTCCGCGTCCCTCCTGGCCTCGTCGGGATATGAGAGAGATAGCGAGAAACAAAAATAAATAATAATTGGGGGGGTTTTGGAAATGAGGGAATTATCAAAATGTCCCTCAGTTTTAAAGAATGACGGATTTGTTTGAGTCCTTTGTTACCAAAATACCCTTAAATATTTTCTATAACGACTTTTCGTTTCTGGATCTTCTTGACTTTGGTTAAAAACCACCACACGTTTTGTGTGGTTGATGATGATGGTATGGATTTCACTTGAATCTGACTAGGTCAAACCCGGATCTTACAAACCAATTATGTCGGGTCATGCTTACAACTGGGTTAAACTTGGATCCGAATATCGGATATTAATTGAAGACAAACTTCAATCCAACTGCAACACGATCCATGTCACAAGAACACGTTAAATGGATTACATTTTCAGAGGAGACAATACGAATGGTAACGTGACGCATGACATGCTCCGTGCTTGCTGCAATTTTTATATTATATTTCATGACTATATATATATATATATATATATATTAGTATAAAGCCCGTGCAAGTGCACAGGATGAAAGATACTATGAAGGCTAAAGAACTGTCAATGAAAAAAAAAATGAAATGCAATACAAATAACCTAATCTAATGTCAATAACACAAAAAAAAAATCATACTTTTATTCTTCGCGTGTTAATCAAGAAAATATAATGGTAGATAAGGGGACTAAAACCTGTCATAAGCACCAAAAGTTGAATAAAATTGAGACCTTTGGTATCACTTTGCCAAGGAGGTCATTTTGATTTACTATAACGGCCTGTTTGGAATGTAGGAACTGGGATAGGAGTTAATGCATTTGGCAAAAAGTTGTTTAAACTATGGTGGCTGTTTGGAAACTGTAGCTGAGATGGGATCACGGGAGTTAGTGTATTTGGGATGGGATGTAGCATTGTATTTATACTAAAGCATGGAATTGACAGCTACCACTGAAATGCCACTTCCCATCCAAGCTACTAGTTTCCAAACAGGACCTAAACGGCTAAGCCCCATGAGAGAGGAGGGAGGATCAGGTGCAATGTGATTGCACACTTTTAATGTGCCGCTGCACCTGATCGCCCTCCATCCTGAAGAGGCACTTTAAGTGCATTCACATTGCACCATAATCTTTTTTAATGAGAGAGAGAAGTCATGTCAGGCTTGAGAGAATAGAAAGAGCTAAATAGGGCTTTGATTGAGGACATTAAGTAAGGTATTTGCCATAAGAGAGGAAATTTTGGAATATATATCAAACGACTCTCTCGTATAGATGTGAATATCAATAAATATAATAATGTTTTGCTATACATTTTTAACTAGATCAGACCATGTAAATAGACTTATCATTGTTTATTTTAGTAGAAATGGTGTTTTGTCTGATGATGTTAGAGTAATTGATGAAGTAAGGTTCCATCTCCTACTGGTCAACCTTCAACTGGTCGCACCAGTCACGCTACTACCAGTAGCAGAAAGAGAGTGAACAGAGCAACAAAGTCTCTTTCATCCTAAAGGGATCCGCTCATCTGATAGGGGCGACTTGTGAATGTCACCCAGCTACAAGTTCAAAACCCACGGGTGGTGTCCTTTGCTGCAAGGTCCTGGGTGTACTTTCTGGTGGGCAGGGAGACTTTAAAGGTTTTACCAACAGGAGGCCTGCCAAGGTGCGGTCGGTGATGGGGTTTGCCCTTAGATTATAAAAAAAAAAAAAGTCTCTTTCTTTCTAATAAATGATCAGATCGGCTAAGTTTAAACAACCAGATTTGAAATAAGCCAAGGCTATCTCCCCATTACCAAGTGCATATTGTTAGGTTTCCTCATAAAGGAATTTGTTTCTTCGATCCACGTAGAAGGGGAAAATGATCGACCCTTATATAGAAATGGGTCCACAGAAACAAACAGGTAGTCAGTACGGTATCAACAGGTCATGTTTGGTTGGGACCAAGGTGGAACCTGCAGACCCATACCTAGTTAGAGACTATGGTTCCCGGTTCAATCAGATTCACCATAAGAGAAACCATACTCAGATCCTATAAGGATTACATGAATCAGACCGAGACCATACCAAAGTAAAATAATATTCTTTATATTTTTTACATTAAAAAATTGGAGATCTTAATCGGAACTCAGGTCGGGCCAAGGTGTAACGCTGCCCTGGTGTGTGTAACCCACCTGGGTCGGTTATAGAGAGGAGAGGGTGGTTACCCCTCTCTCACGTATGAAAAGTGGGGAGAGAGAGGGAGGAAATGTCTCTCAAAGAAGGCAGGAGGGGGTGAGTTATGAAAAGTGGGGAGAGAGAGGGGGGAAACGTCTCTCAAAGAAGGCAGGAGGGGGTGAGGGGTAATGCCCCTCATCCATGGCTTTATACCCATGGGTCCCCTATCTCCCACATGTCGATTTTGGCAAAGAGAGAAAGAGAGGGAGGTTGAGAGAAAGAGAGAAGAGGAAGGGGATAGCGAGAAACACTCCACCATTGGCAAACCAGGTAAGTCTCATCCTTCCCCCCGTTCTTTTAAAAAAAAGAAAAAGAAACGCCAACAATCGTACGGTAGTCGACGATTGCAGAGGTGCAGGGACAGGGAGGCGACCCTGTCCCTATCACTCAAAATGGCGAGGCACTACCACCTGGCACTCTTTGTGGAGAGGCGCAGAGGGGATTGTCCCCTCTGCTTTCATCGCCGACAACTGGGTTGCCAGCGGCCTGCGATTTCAGAAAAAAAAATGTTGGGTGGACAGCCATTGGCAATCGGTGATTGTCAACGGTGCCGCCGCGTTTGTAATGGAAGGCAAGGGAGGGATTGCCCTGCCTCAACCATCGGCAACGGGTGGTTGCCAGAGGCGTCACAACAGAGAAGAGGGGGACTCTCTGTCTCGATCTCGAGTGACTAGGCAAACTCAGTTTGCACATAACAGTAGATCGAGTCGACCAGGCCGCTCAATCTGGGTACAACGCAGACTGAGCTGGGTTAGCAGCTAACCCGACTGATTTGGTTTAGGCGACCAAGTCAAAATAAATAAAACCAGTCGACTCGGTCTGGCAATGGCCTAGACCGAGTTAAGTAAGAAAAAACAGAGTTGAGTCTGTTTTTTTCGACAGACCGACTCGGTCTGGACAGACCGAGCTGGGTCTATTTTTTGGAAGACCGAGCCAGGTCTACTTTTTTGGCAGGCTGACTCGGTCTAGACAAACCAAGTTGGGTTTGTTTTTTAGGGACTGACTCGGTCCTGACCAAGTCGGGTCTACTATTGTCAGATTGACTCTATCCAGACCGAGTAGGGCCAACCTTTGAGACAGACTGACTCGATCTAGACCAGGTCGACCCTTTTTTAGAAAATAAAATAAAATATAAATATAAAATATTCATATATATATATATATGTGTGTGTGTGTGTGTGAGAGAGAGAGAGAGAGACTAAGTGGATATGTACATGTATATGAAGCGAGTCAAAATTTGAGATGGTGAAGACTTTGATTTTTTCAATACGAGTCGGATCCAAACCGAGAACAGATCTCATGTACATAAGTGGATCTAAAATAAATTAGATCCAATTGGGTTTAGTTCAAATCCAAGTCCTTTCCATCGTTGATGTCACACTTGTATCAAACCTACTACGAAAAGATTTGGATCGATTGTATCGGATCCAGGATCCAGTCAGGATTATGGTTGAAAAACTTGAAAGATCCGTATTAGAATAAAAGTGGATCTGGATCCGAAACTCAATCAATAGATCCAATTAAACTAAATATGAACTATAGAGAATGCAAATTAGGTGGAGTATAAAGACAAAATGAATATGAGAAAAATTATATGAACCCAGGGATGGTTGAAGAGTAAAAAGACTATTTTACCCTTGATATACCTTATTAATAAATAAGGTATAACTTGTCACCCCGATATCGGATTCAAGTGATTTTTTGATACTTGGATTCTTCTCTTCGAGTAGGACCCATTAGCAGAAGAAATGATGATAAACTCTGAGAAAATGAGGTCAGAGTTTGGCATGAAAGCCTAGAGATATTTTTATAATTTTTCACAAGGTTGAGACTTTAAATAATGATACAAGATTTTTGTCTATTTCATATCAGAACTTGCGAGAAGACTAAAGTTATTTCTTAGATTTAGAATTTAAGCGTTCTGCATTAGTGAACATTTGCAAATTTCTTCTTAGTTAAGTAAAATACATGTTGGTTAGTTTAGGCATCCTTCAATGTGATTTTATGTATTTTAAGTATGTTAGTTTTATCTTATCTTGAATAGAACTGTTTAGCATGCTTAAGAATCTATAACTTTGTTATTCAGTATGATGCTTAAATATGATTATACATGTTACATGTTCCTTTATTTATGACATGATTTAGATTATAAATGTATCATGTGTGGATATATTCATGGCATTGATGCATGTAATATGTTGTTAAATGTTGATATATGACTTTGAGAAATGAGAGTAGAGTTTTAGGATATGAGTTGTTCTGAGAATGTCATACTTATGCCTTGGGAGGAGCATTATAAGTGTTGTGATATAATCAATTGACTCTATGGTGGGTTGTTATCCTTAGATATACGACATGTGCCTACGTGTCAAAAGTAGTTAGTGAACATACATTGATTATTATATAATGAACTAACGTCAAAAAATGAAAGTTGAAAGAATAATATGCATAGGTTAACAATACAGAGTATGATAAAAAATTCTATTATGAGATACATGGTTTAGGGCATTGTTGGGGTAGGTATACATCATTCATACCTCAGGAATTTTTAGGTGGCCCTTAGGGGTTAAAGACCACTAGACACATGTAGAATGTATCATGAACCACAAACTTTAGGGACAGGTATAGCTCCTTAACACCTTGAAGGCAGGTATAGCTCCTTGAGTACCTTGGGGGCATGTATAATCTCTCGAACTCTTCAGCTAGCCACCGATGAGTACTTTGTGGCTCCTGGCTTGCAACCGACGAGCAGTTGCAACACTTGTAAGTCCATAGTCTGGGTTGATTTGGACTATGTTGTTGTGAGTGATTTATATGTCTGGCCAACACAGTAGACTCTGAGTTATCTACATGGGTTGTTACGCCTAAAGAGGTAATTTTTGAAATAGTCATTTAGAGTATAATATAAATATCTACTTTGAGAATGATGATAGAGAAACAGTAAAAGGGGTCAAATTTATAAACAACATGTGTGCTTAGTTAGCAAACTAAACTAAGATTAGGAGCTTAGAGTTCACTACAGTTGTAATGATTGTGTTTAATTTGTAAATAAGAACTTACTGAGTTGTAGACTCACCCCCTCTCTTGGTTACAACTGTACGTTCAGGGACTGTTGATAACTGAAGGAATTGACTGTGGACTAGACTCGACAACTACACTTCTCAGCATTTGAAGTATTCTTTATTTCATATTTTTTTTTATTTCATATTTTTTTTATTCTACTTATGTAATTTGGATACTTTTATTAGGATGGTAATTATTAATATTGGTAAATGTATGGATCTTTTATAAAAAAAATTATGGCATGCTTTTTTAGGTTATTTTGATAATTTTTCTTTGAGAACTAATGTCCACGAACCCGGGCTTGAGAGGCCCCGATTTGGGTTGTTACACAAGGACTGCTATGAAATTTCATAAACCATACCTGGCTCTATATATTAGTGAGACCCTTCAGGTTTGACCCAAATTCTAATCGAAGCTTCTTATTTATCACCAAACCCTGACCCTATAGGGTTTGGTATAAGTAGGGTTCAAGTCTAACCTGACCCATTGATAGCAAGGGATGTATTTTTTTAGAATGAATAATATAAATTAAATCAAAAATTTAGAGTACGCGATTGAGGATGATATATCCTCGAAGCCATTTAGTTATTGTTCAAAAATATAAATTATTTTGAGCTCACAGGTATTCTGTCAATGGACAGTATACATAATACAGGGTTTGCAAATAGTTGGTCGTCTCTATTCCCATGCACCCATGACTATCCATCATTTGGCCACACCATATGAATCGCATAGATGACGTCCCTGCTTATTATATAGGTCACCTTGTGGGGGTATTGCTGACACACCTCTGAATATTTTGTCGTTCTTTTCTTCCCACACCTGCAACATGCAATGCAAATCCACCATCACCATATCATTAACCATTTCTTTAAGTGTTGTGTCTTCTGTGGCCTGAAGTCTATCACTTGTTGGTTGCCAAATGTGATGTAATGCCATGTTTTGGAGAGGATTTTTTTGGAAGAAATGGCAATGCCATAGTAAGTGAATGACTGATTCTGGGTTGCAGGAACATAGAGGGTAATGATTTGCAAGTTGTTAGCTCAATTTCTACTGGCAAAGAATGTAGCTCTGGGGGAATATTTTTTCGACCACAATACTTTGGGGAGTAGCTAAAAGAAAAAGATGCACACCCAATTTTAACGTAGTTTAGTGAACTACCACCTATATCCACAATACTCCACTCAACTATTCATGTGTGAAGTTTTCCACTATTTAAAGGTATTATATGGTTATCGACTAATCTTAATTGATTCTCTAGATTCTTCTTTTTGTTACATTTGATAAAAATATTATCTTGATCTCCTTCACATCTAACTGTATTAACCCTTCCTTTGATATTATCGAGATTATTGATAATCTCTAGATATTGATAATCTTGGTCTCCTTCATATTAGTTTCATATTTGTCATAACTGCTAACCATATTGGCTCCTTCTTTTCCACATTTGTCGATAATCTTGGTCTCCACAATATTGGCCTCACATGTGTCGCCTTCTTTTGTGTGATTGAGATTATCGATAATCTTGGACTCCTTCATATTGGCATCACATTTGGCTCTATCATAACTGCCTATTAGAGTTCCATTAGCATGCTCAATCTTATCATGATCTTCACGGTAACAGCCAGGTAGAGTCCCATTGTTGACACTATCGTGCCCATCATGATCTCTACGGTTAACGGTCCCTCTCAAATTGGTCGCGGGCAGAGTGGAGAGACCCGTTTAACTTGGAGTTCAAGGAAATGAGTGTGCGGGAAGGATCTGCAGAGTCTATCCAGCTTGTACTCTACTCTTTTCGGCATCTGAAAAAGATGCATCATGTGGACCCGGATACCATTTAGGACATGTCATGGAGTAGCTGCAAGAGAGCTTTGCAAACTGGCCTATGAATTTCACTCCAATTGCTCCATGCTAAAGGAGCTTAACAAGTCTGAGTTCATCCTTATTCCCAAGGATGATAGTGCTGAAGACATCATCAGATTCAGGCCTATCTTACTGGAAACTCCCTACAAGTTGTTGGCAAAAATCCTGGTGCTAGCTTCTCAAAAAGAAAAAAATCCCGGTGCTATGAATGCGAGAAGAGCTCAACAACATCATCTCCTCATTTCAATGTGTCTTCCTGCCCAAAAGAAAGATTCATGACTGCGGATTCCTGGCTAATGAGGTGGTCGACTCCTTAAGCAAAAGAAAGCAACCTGTATTCATTCAAAAACTAGATTTTCACAAGACCTTCGATACTGTGAGCTGGCCTTTTCTGTAATCCTGCATGGAGTCGATGGGGTTCGGTAGGACATTTGCTGCATGGGTCTTCAAATTCATCTCCAATGCCCAAATAGCAGTTTTCATCAATGGCGAGAGGGGCAAGGCTGGATAAATTCTATAAGTTGCAGTTTGCGGATGACGTATTGGTTTTTGGGATGGTATTATTGCACTCAGAGATCACGCATACAGTTTTGCTGCTAAAAGCTTTTGAGCGTTTCTCGGGACTCTCCATTTCAGAAGATAAGTGTATATTTTTTGTTGCTATTTTTCCGATGAATTTGTAAGAAAACTATATTTTTTCAATTTCTCACTAGAAAAAGCTGGCATTATTTTTTACCATTTTAAACGTTTTGTCACTGTGAGCCCAACGACTGCAAGAAGGGTTACATCCAGCATCATAAAGTTTGGATGGATCCAGTATCATGAGATCGATCTAGACCCAAACCTTGGTGATGTCCAAATTCAGTTGGATCTAATGATAGATCGACCTATGCCAACTCATTCAAGTGTACTCATCCTCGGGAAATCAGTTAAGTCCTATAGTATATAACTGATCAGTCGTTATATCGAATCCCCACCGCCCATCTGACTAGAGAACCACGACATATGTGAGAGAGGGGCAGACATGCCTCCATCAAGTAAGATGTGTGGTGGTAACGCCTCCATCAAGTGAGATAATATAATGTCGACAGTAACTGCTCTCCATTTAGGGATGCAAACGATTCAGATCCAGAACAGCTAAATACACTGGACAGTCAAATCCTGTCGGATCCGGAACAGCTGAAATTTGCAAAAACTTCCATCCTGGATCCGACCCATTTGCATCAATTTCTCCATCTCCATTCTCCCTATGGCAAAATCAGGTTGTTTGGTGGTTGATGAGGGGGGCAAGAATGGCAGTTTTTGAAAATACGAAGGCTATTTTGGTCTTTTATGGCCCAGTATATGTCAGGAGACCTAAAAATACGCAAAAGGGTAAAACGGGAATAAAACCTCGTTAAGATTCTGCTCCCCGGTGGTCGGCCGACACCCTGTTTCCGTCTTTCTACTTGTCTCCCTGAGTCCAATTTTGACACGTTTTTTTTCTAAACCTAAATGACTAAAATACCCTTATTTTGAATGAGCTATCAAGTCTGCCCTCCTTTCGTCCGGTACTTTTTTTTATTAGTGGGTTGAGAATGGATCGGATTCAACCGGACCTTAAAAATCCGAATCGGGCTCATTATATCCAGATACAATTCCTTCAAATAAGATTCCGATGTGCACTTTCATAGGAACTACTTTATGTCCGAACCATTTTTGGATTCAAGCCAAACCTGATCAGCTTTCCAGTCTTCTTTTACTCAACCCGGTATATAGCATGTACATTTGGCATGCAGATTCATCCCTACTTCATTGGATTTTTTTATTTTTTTAATGCAGACTGTGACTTGGAATCTGTTGCATGTAATTCATCTTTGGATTTTGGATCAAGAATGATTTGGCTAATTTTTGAACCGTTTGTGACCTGATCATCAGCGCCTAACAAGGGAGCGATAGACTATTAGGATCAGGCATGCATAGTGACAAACGTTTTAAACGGAAATTTCTAGTTTTTCAAAAACTTGCGAGAAATTGAAAAATTTTCATAAATCTCACATTTTTTCAGCAAAATCTCAGCAATAAAAAAATAAATTTAAAAATATAAATTTTATTTTTTTATAAGAAAATATTAATAAAAATTATTTAAAAATAAAAATACATGTTTTTCACAATAAATAGCCTTTTAAAACGTAAATATCGTGTTTAAATCATGGTATTTATGTTTTTTCATAATTCTCGTGATATTTTGAAAATCTCTCAAGAAATTGCTGTTTTAAACTTTCAGGCAATTTCTCGCAATATTATCGCAAGATTTTCATAAATCTCGCAATATTTGTCACTATGGGATCAGGTGATTGGTGTAACTGTTATGAATCTGGATCTATATCTGATCTTGGTAGGTGATACTGAATCAGATAAAAGTGGATCTAATATGGGCAAGACCAAATTTGGATGGGTATTCTTGGTCTGATATATATTTACTGCAGTCTGTTTGACCCCTCTAAGTTAGCAAATGTTCTCTTAGTTTTGGGCTAAATCTAATTGTTTGCAAATTTTACATGCAAAACTAGGGTTACAAGCAGGTCAATTATGAGTAGGATCAGTTTGGATCTGACATTAGATCCAACTTTTGAATAATGGGTACAGTTTCGGATCTAGATCTGATTCTAGTCTTATAATAAAGTTTCAGATCTGGTCAGGATATGAGATACTATGGTACTGGATATGGTGAAAACATATAAAATCCATTAGTTTTGAAGTGAAATTTGATAAACAGCCGGGTCAAGTCCCGAATCTGACTATATATGCTTATCCAATTCCAACTTTGTGTCTTGATAGGTTCCGATTATATCTATTCCAAATCCACCCATATTCAGATTTATGCTATCCAAATCCAACAATGTGGATAAGATCGCCTCAATTTTTTATCCCAAAAATCATGATTTTTTTTAAATGATTTTAGAAATCGCAGCAAAAATTCAAAACTGGATAAAAGTTTTTGCGTGTTACAGATCCATCATATCATTCACATATAAATTTAAAATTCAACATCCATATTGAATAAAAGTCTATTACAAAATTTTAATTAATATTATCAGAGTTTTATTCAAGTCCATAAAATAAATATAGATGTTCTCAATAAAAAATACTTGCAAAATGGAAAAAGATTTGGCTCGGTTCTCGCCGCAACCTCCCGCCATCACACGATCCTCTATTCGCTACATGAAAAATATTTTTTTATAATAGGGTCAGACTTAATAAGTTCTCAATAGAAAAATGTTATTCAATACAAATAAATTAAGACAAGTATTCAAAAGTATATTTCTATACTCACACATGCAGATATATATCAATCAACACTTTAAGAGTACATACAATGGAATGCTTTATATAATTTTTGATCATTTATACTTATATAATTCTTTCAATCAAAAGCAGTTACATATTCATAAACATGCATGAGCAATTAATAATGCATGCGCTTAGCATTGTAGAACGATCAACCCTTTATACATGAGTGACTTTAACATCTTTAATTAGATTTTTTTTTAAAATAATATATGTCATGCCTAACTAAATTGACAGTCAATTTAGGTTTTAGTTCTTAGCCCTATGAGTACTAACACATATAATAACCTAGATCAGGGTCATGGCATAAGCAATATTTTCATACAATTGTGGCTTTGGCCTGACCGAGCACCATTCACCAGTGCCAAGTGAGGGACGACCAAAGCAATAGAAGCTCTCAACACCACCAACCCGATGCATCATGCTTTACTCATGAAATTCAGTCATCCACCCTGCAGTCTAATGTACAGGGTTCCCCTATCTTTTTTGCTAAGGAGGAGCAATCTTCCGTGCTAAAAACCAATATCCACAAAACTAGAAGTATCACTTACCCTCTCTTTGTAAGCATAAGTATTTAGTGTTACATGTTTAACCATTTTTAATTCATTGATTTCAAGTATTTAGTATTACATGTTTAACCATTTTTAATTCATTGATTTCATGGAACACACAATTTGAATAAAATTAAAAGATTCAGCCTCTTTAAGGATCATGAATGCACATGTTTCAAATGTGAATCAATAATCATGCATCAATGCACTTGTAAACATTTTTTACTTTAACATTTATTCATTAATATACAGTGATTATAACAAATAATGACATTCATATTCAATTATATTTCATGTTCATTTTGTTCAGTTTGATAGCAATTGACGACAAAAGTCAAATAGTGCATAAGCACTTTATTCAGTTCATGTTCCTAATTGGACACTCATTCTCTGCATAAAAGTCACTTAACAGTACATATCCAGTATCATTCAATTCACATAAAAGCATGTTCGAATGCCTTATAAAATATTGCATGCATTACAAACCGAGCTCTTAGCTGGTTCAGGATTTGTCAGACTCCTAATTTGTTTGACTGTTAGGACTATCACAAAGCCATGTACATTTTGTGGACCACTTAACTTTTGACAAATTATAAAAAATTATGTCACCTTTGCGATACTATAAATCATTCATAAAAATCCCTTCGTATGAAGCTAAAAATGAACTATTCATTAATAATATTATATGCTAACAAATGAAAAGTTTATTAACTATTCTAAATAATGCCAAAATTTAAACATAAAAAACATTTTCATACCAACCAATCATTTCGAGTTGAAACAAAAAGACAACAATGATATATAATATTCAAAATGTATCAAATTCAATGCGATCTTGAGTATTATTCTTTATAATTGGGATTCACTTCAACCCAACAATTTTCACCCACTAAGGGAGATGAAAAGTATTTACAAAAAAAAAATAGATTAAAGGTTTGATCGCTAAAAGGAAATGGATATTAATTCTAAGTTTATCAACATCTTTAAATATTTAATTGATTATATCACATAACATTTACCAAGTATTCTAGTTATTTCTTGGTACTACCAATTGTAAAACAGGTTTGGGTACATAATCAATTTGGGTATGAAGCGGTTCAGGTCAGTTCAAGAATAAAATGAGTTTGGGTACATAATCATGTCTGATTGATTTTGGTTGGTTTTGTTTTACGATGTGGAAAACCATTTGGATCGAGTAAAAATAACTGGTTGGGTCTAAAAGAGTTTGGGTATTCATTTCAATACACAAGAATCCTATTTATCTTCATTATGGGTCTATATTTTGGACTCGACCTGAACCCATAAGTCCACTTATAAAATCAGGTCTGATCAGGTATAATCAGTTCGAGGCGTTACCCAACCCAGTTACACCCCTATCTTTGCAAAATCCTTGCTTTCAATCGCTTTTTTAATAGGATACAATATTATCATTCAAATATTTTTTTTTTGGAATCAGGTTTACTGACTAATATATATGGATTCGGATTCATATCTGTAAGATCAAACCTTTTGTATCCAAGTCTAAAAGGAGTATTTTATAAAAAATAACCTTTTTTAGGGAAACGTAAAATTTATTAAAAGAGTTTTATAAAAGTAACTAAATTGCCCTTTGTTTTGACGAGATTGGATTTGGATTTGAATCTATATCCAACTGGAATCTCATAGTGTAAGTGCTGAATTCGGTTAGGATCTGAGATTCTATGGTACTGGATCCACAAAAGAGCGCTAAAGTCTGTACTTTTATTTGGAAAAAGCAAAATGAATTGTGTTAAACTTGATCTTGACCTAGATCATATTATGTTCCATTACTACTCAATTCCAAGCATAGTTCGCACTACAATGAAACAATAAAAAATTGTTAAATGTTTAGTACATTTAAAAGGTTAGGCATTAAAAAAAGATAGACGAAAGTAGTGACAAAAAAATGAGTTAAAAAAAAAAAACCCAACAAACATTAGACGGTTCGATTTTGGTTTTAATTTTACAATACATGGTAAAAAAATGGACACAGCGAGACTTTTCTTTGAAAAGCAAGTGTGTCGCATTTTCGTGGGCGTACGGGCGTGTGTGGGCCCACGCATTGCACGGATGTCGAACATCACCGTCTGTGCAATCAAACGCCCTCTAATGGCAGTTTGTTTCACCAAATTTACACTTGAAAATGGTGGTTTACATATGAAACCCTTTATTTTCATATGCAAGTGAAACAACAAGCCCTTTCTGTGGGACCCACGATCATCATGGGTTTCTTTTTACGATGGCACACCTGTACACGACCCACCAACCCGACCCTTAGGCGGGTTCGGGTTGGGCTTAAGCCAACCCATTTAATAAACGGGTCGACCCTCCTAACCCGTTTATTAAACGGGTCGGGTTCGGGTTGGGGGTATGCCAACCCGGCTGACCCGTTTAATAAACGGGTTAGGCGGGTGGGTCAACCTGTCAACCTGCCCGCTACTCTCCAACCCGTTTAATAAACAGGTCGGGTTCGGGTTGAGGTATGCTGACACGCCAACCCGACCCGATTGCCACCCCTACTTCCCATCATGAGATGCCTTTCCCATAAAATATTTTTTTACACCAAATTTACACTTGAAAATGGTGGTTTACATATGAAACCCTTTATTTTCATATGCAAGTGAAACAACAAGCCCTTTCTGTGGGACCCACAATCATCATGGGTTTCTTTTTACGATGGCACACCTCCGATATTATTCAATAGTACCACTGGGGTTTTGAACCTACAACGTCCCACCACAAAGAGACCTGCACTGACAGCTCCTACCAACCACACGGAGCCCCGTTGGTATTTTTCTTGTTGGCTTTTAATTGTGTATGTTGTTGAGGCCCTTTCTCCCTCTTTCTTCTCGGCTTATTCTTTGCCTTCTAGGATCAGCAAGAGTTTTCCTTTTTTCTCATTTTTAAAGTTTTAAAAAAGATGTGATTTTTAAACGGAAGTTTGCTAACCATGGTTACAAAACGGATCTTAATAGACATGATGATATTTGTTTTTGAACCCAATCTGAATTCAGATGCATGCTATCCGGATCCAATAATTTATATTGATCCAAGTCGGAGCTCGAACCATTTGTTTGCGCCCCTAAAATTTGGGAGAGGGTTGTGTATGTTCGCCCCCGATGATTCACTGAATCCCACGTCCGTGTTCGGGGGATCGAATGAGCGCCACGTATTCATGCACATGGGGCTCGTATTCCCGTGTATGTTGACATAACTTTGCATCAGACTCTGGTGTTGTTGCAAAGACTTAAGTACCCTTTATTGCTATTCTTCTCATAAAGTGATGGTTTGAAAAAATGACAAAAATGCCCTTCATTTGAAAAAGAAAAAACAAATAGTTCAAAAAAAGGACAAACATGTCCTTCATCCAGAAAGTCGAGGATGATGTTGACTCTTCAAAGTCTTCTTCTTTTTCTGTTCAAAAAAAGGACAAACATGTTTTCTTTTTCTTTCTCCGTAAAACACTGTAAAACCCTTTCTCTCTCTAGAGAAGAAATCAAGGGAAACAAAGAGTTCTTCCTGGAGAAGGCCATGAACATCAACCCTCTCACTCTCTCTCCCTTCTCTCTCTACTTCTGTGCACATCCAACAGACGATCCTACATTGCTCCATCGTCATCTTCTTCTTCTTCCTTCTTCGTAAAACACTGTAAAACCCTCTCTCTCTGTAGAGAAGAAATCAAGGGAGGTAAAGGGTTCCTCCTGGAGAAGGCCATGAACACCAACCCTCTCACTCTCTCTCCCTTCTCTCTCTACTTATGTGTCTGATTTAGAGTTTTTGCCCTTACAGGAGGGGGGTCCGGGGGCTCCCCCCCGGCGCGGATCCCGCTGCTCGGTCAGTGGGCGGGGGGGTCCAGGGGGGGCCGCCCTTGGCGGGGGGCTCGGGGGGCAGCGCCCTCCGGACCAAATTTTTTTTGGGCCTTCCAACAATGATTTGTAGTATTATCGGGCTTTCCTACAACAATTTGTAGTATTTGTAGTGTCTTCCGTAAATCGCGAAACGCTATAGCGATTTGTAGTGTCTTCCGTAAATCGCTATAGCGATTTGTAGTGTCTTTCGCAAATCGCTATAGCGATTTGTAGAGTCTTCCGCAAATCGCTATAGCGATTCACAAATCGCTATAGCGATTTGTAGTGTCTTATCGGGCTTTCCTACAACAATTTGTAGTATTTGTAGTATCTTCCGTAAATCGCGAAACGCTATAGCGATTTGTAGTGTCTTCCGTAAATCGCTATAGCGATTTGTAGTGTCTTCCGCAAATCGCTATAGCGATTTGTAGTGTCTTCCGCAAATTAGGACCAACTTGTCAGAGCCATATCTCCCTAACCGGAGGTCATATTCCAAATCCGTAAAAAGTGGTGTCTTCGTTATTGAGTCTAGTTTATTTCTGTAAATTTTCAGCAATTTATATTGTCATTTCATTCCCCATTTTAACTTCAATGATACATTACAACCACAATCATCAAAAGAAATATTGTCCAAGCTAAGAGTCACCGTTCTCGCCCTCCTCCTCGACAGCAATCCAGTCGGTGCAGTCGCGCTGAGGATGGCCAGCAGAAGCTCCACCACGTCGTCTTCCTCTCCCTAGCGAGGAGGTCTCAACGGAGCCGTCGTTCCGATGATGGGTGTTCATCTCGTTCCGGTGGCGGGTGTTCTACGAAATGTAAATCCCCCCTTCTGTAGGGGCAAAAGGCCATGAACACGCTGGGAGGAGCCCTCAAACCCCCCTTCTGTAATGGTAAAATCTCTGAATCAGACTCCATAACTCTTCAAGTTGAATGATGCTACCCACACTGGGAGGAGCTCTCATACCCCCCTTTCTGTAAGGGTAAAAACTCTAAATCAGACTCCACAACTCTTCAAGTTGAATGATGCTACCCACGCTGGGAGGAGCCCCAAGACCCTCCTCCTGTAAGGGTAAAAACTTTGAATCAGGCTCCACAACAGTAAATGTGCAGGTCAGTCGGTGCTTGATGGAGCAATGTATGATCTTCTAATGGATGTGCACAGAAGCAAAAATAGAAGGGAGAGAGAGAGAGAGTGAGAGTTGAATGATGCTACCCACGCTGGGATGAGCCCCCAAACCCTCCTCCTGTAAGGGTAAAAACTTTGAATCAGGCTCCACAACAGTCAATGTGCAGGTCAGTCGGTGCTTGATGGAGCAATGTATGATCTTCTAATGGATGTGCACAGAAGCAGAAATAGAAGGGAGAGAGAGAGTAAGAGGGTTGATGTTCATGGCCTCCTCCAGGGGAGATTTCTTTCTCGGATAATCCTGCAGTGCAGAGACTGGGTCTTAAATAATCATCTTCGGGGCACTTAAGTCTTTACAACCACTCTTTTTTAAGAACCGTCATTTTTTTTTGCACCAATGGAGGAGAGGGTACTTAAGTCTTTGCAATCGCATCAAACTCCAACGCTAATTAATGGTGATAAACATGGGGATACGAGACGCACATGCTTACATACGTGGTGCTCTTTGGGACCCCCGATCATGAGATGTAGCTACCTGTCCTGTTCGGGGGGGAACATATAACCTGCTTCGAAAATTTGGTGCATGCGCCATGAGAGTGACGAGACCGTTTAGATGACGTGAGGTTGATTGGCAGCGCATTTCAATTTCTTGTAATACCAAAATTACATAAGTATCCTTTTAACGTTGCATGGTCAAACGCTTTACGGTCTTTTTTTTTTAGAGCGGTCTTTTTCAGTCTTTCTACGTTGGGGCAGTCAAAGTTCGACTAGAAGAAGTGCAACTACTAAAAATAACACTTTTAACACATTGGTTGTGGCCGCTTTGAAAGGGTGTATTGGTAAACATGCTTGGAGCAATGGACCCCACTTTGACCCCATATTCCACATGTTTACATGCATGGCAATGTCCCCAACCAAAATCCATTTGGGGGCAAGGGTATCAAGGCGTCGGACAATCGGTGGGTCCAGACCCGGATCCGACTCAGACCGACATTTTTATATGAAAAAACAATAAAAACTACACTAACTAGACCAGGTCCATACTCTATAAAATAATAATTTTTATGTTTTTTATGTTAAAAATTTGCTGATCTTAATCAAAACTATGGTCGGACTCGGGTTTGGTATAAAGTCTCAAAAATTCGTACTTCATCCATGTAATAACCAGATCTCACAGGTCCGAACCGGATAGTTAATCAGACCCCTTGCTTTCTTGCCAAATACTGACTCTACCAGATCCGGTGCAGGTCTAGATTGGATCACAACGGACTCGCTAACACCCCGTACCGTTTGCCCACGATGTCCTTCATTAGGCTTCTCAAGGCTCGGAGTTCATGGCTTGGCCCTTAGAAACGAGATATTGCATTTAAACCAGAGGTGTGGATTTCTTTTAAACTGCAAAAGACTGGGAGTGTCAACGGGTCAGGTTTACCTGCCGACTCGAGTTCCGATTACGACCCACAAATTTTTAATGTAAAAATGCTAAAAAAATATTATTTTACCAGGTATGGTCCGGGTCTGATTCATGTAGTGCTTATCGGATCCGGGTATGGTTTCTCTTATAGTAGACCAGATATTAGACTCGGTTCTGAACCTGATACCATACCCAAAAATATGGTCCAAGTCTGGTTTCACCTGGGTCTGAACCAAACCCAACCCGTTGACACCTCTATAATAGACGGCTTGAAAAAGAATATGTGCGTTGGTGTTTCTTTTTAATTTGAACTTGCGAATGTGTTGTATATGATTTACTTAACAGAAAAACATGCCCTAAGTGAGGCACTTTTCATGTTTAAAAGTGCTTTTAGAACAATTAAAAAATCAAAAGCTCATATATCGCCTAAACTTGATTATAAAAAAAATCTAAAGCTTGTTTTTAGTAAAATAAACAGTGATAATCAATCTAAAGGTTTAGATTGAAAAAAAAATCCTATAACTATGATTTCTCTCTTTTTTCACTATATGTATATATATATATATATAAACTTTACTTCTCAAAGGAAATTTATAAAAGTGCTTTTATTATTTTTTGAAGAGTGAGTTTCAGTTTCTATATTTCTCTCAGATGAAAACGTTACTATACCCTTAAAGTAACTATACATTTTCAAAAAATACCATTATTTTTTATATATTCTAGTTATTTCAATTACTTAAATGCGGTTAATGCTAATACAAAGCCTTTACAAATAGATTAGCCTTATCTTCGTGTTTTATTTTTTGGTTCATATGGCCGACCCTAGGGGTGGCAATCATGTCGGGTTGACGGGTCGACCCGACGGGTTGGCGGGTCAGCATACCTCAACCTGAACCTGACCCGTTTATTAAACGGGTCAGCTGTGGCAAACACGAACCCAGCCTGTTTAATAAATGGGTAACCCGACATTACCCACCAACCCATTTAATAAATGGGTTGGGTCGGGTAAATGGGTTCTCAGGTTAACTGGTCGGGTTGGCGGGTCAGCAGGTTAGCGGGTCGGGTTGGCTGGCTGGCGGGTTGACCCACCCGCCTAACCCATTTATTAAATGGGTCAGCCGGGTTGGCGGGTTGGCATACCCCTAACACTAACCCAACCCGTTTAATAAACGGGATAGGCGGATCGACCCGTTTATTAAACGGGTTCATTTTTTCCAAACCCGAACCCGCCTAAGAGGCGGGTTGGTGGGTTCCGACCCCAATTGTTTTGGGATTAAGGCGTAGTTGTTGTCGTTGTTGTATCTCTTGTTTTATTGTGAAACACTCTTGATGTACATAAATCCTTTGTATCATGATTCATGGGCATGTTTTAACAAAGGATTTTCATGGTTAAAAGTGAACTCTAACATGATGTTACTTTAAGCCATGTTTTCTTCAAGAATTGTTGACAATCTTGAAAATTGAATCTTATGAATATTAGTCATGATTTAGCTTGCTAGCTGGTAATAGACTATCCAAACACATTTATAAGATTATAATTAGGAGTGGCAAAACCTGACACGACCCGCCAACCCGCCTCTTAGGCGGGTTCGGGTTGGGCAAAAAATGAACCCGTTTATTAAACGGGTTGACCCGCCTAACCCGTTTATTAAACGGGTCAGCCGGGTTGGGCGGGTGGGTCAACCCGCCAACCCGTCTGCCAACCCGCCAACCAGACCCGCAAACCTGAGAACCCGTTTACCCTTAATACAAACCCGACCCGTTTAATAAACGGGTTAGGCGGGTGGGTCAACCCGCCAACCCGACCCGTGAACCTGAGAACCCGTTTACCCGACCCAACCCATTTATTAAATGGGTTGGCGGGTCGTGTCGGGTTACCCGTTTATTAAACGGGCCGGGTTCGTGTTTGCCACAGCCGACCCGTTTAATAAACCGGTCGGGTTTCGGTTGAGGTATGCTGACCCGCCAACCCGTCGGGTCGACCCGCCAACCCGACAGGATTGCCACCCCTAATTATAATAGGTTTTCTCATATACAGAAATTCGAGTTGGATCCACATAGGTCCAACTCATGGTTTGGTGACTAGTATGATTCACATGTCGCATGTCTCTTGCATTTAACAATCGTTGGCCATAAGGTCCAGTTTATAGGAAGCATAGGCCAACCTGAAGGCCTCTGGTCTGTAACCTTTCGTGTAATTTGCTTTTCCAGTGAAGCTGGAGTCTCAAATCTCAATATTCAATAGGACCGCAAATGAATCGGATTCAATCAAACATCCATTCTAAATCCAATTGGACTGCTCAAGATCCATTTCTGCCATATCTGAATTTAGATCCAGATCAAACCCATTTTTGTTCAACAAAGAGTGAGACCGTACTAAAAATACCAAAAGTGACTGGCCCGATCCAAGGGCAGTTTCATCCGTCAACATCGAAGTACCTTTTTCTTCCTTTAGACTAGTAATTGGTCTAAGGGCATATACGTAATTTTCTTTTAATGTGGTTAAAATGTTCTTATTTGTTCACATTATGATGCGGCGCTCCTTAAGTCCTTGAGCCCCGGTGAGAATAGGGGTGTCAATGGGTCGGGTTTACCCGGACCAAACCCTATAGGGTCCGGGCATGGTGACAAATAATAAGACCTGTTTAAGACCTGGGTTTGGACCTGAAAGTCCGATTAATACATGGCCCCTAGTATAGTTTGTGAAATTTTATACCAGACTCAGGCCCGACGGGAGTTCCGATTAAGACCTGCAATTTTTCAATGTACAAATGATGAAAAATATTTTTTTACTGGGTATGGTTCAAGTCTGATTCATGTAGTTTTTATTGGGGTCCGGGTATGATTTCTCCTATAGTAGACCCAATTAGACCTGAATTTATACCCAATATCATACCCAAAAATGTGATCAAGTCTGATTTCACCTGAGTTCAAACCAAACCAGACCCGACCCAACCCGAACCGTTGACACCCCTAGGTGAGAATGTACACATTTTGAAATATGTTTGGCTAAAGCGTTTTAGATTTTCTAGTTACTTATTGCATCAACTCATTCGTTATTAGTATTACCGTAGGAGATCTACTACCCTTACTGCCACGTGGCAGAGAATATATTGTCACACGTGCATCTTCATTGTCTGGGGTTGTAGGCGGCTCGTAGCATCCAACAAGCCCTACCCCCATTTCGTAAAATGTCTGAAATATCATCCTAGTCTGACCATGACTTGCATGTCTTATTTGGAAAAAATGAACAAGATGCAAATGATAATATATGCTTTCCAAATGCTTTATTTTGAGATGGAATCTATTCAATGTTATATTCGTAGATTGGGAAAGTTGGTAAGAAACCACAAACTTATGGACCATACTGGAGAATAAACAATCTTGTAAAGATTGTTTGGAAATATAAAGTTTAGCAAGAAATTGATTTTCTCTTGATTTTATGATGAATAATTTGCAAAACAGAAAAAAATTGATAAATTTATGATAAATTCAATTTTGCACCTTTTTTTAATGTATAATGATGTTACAAGAAAATTCACATCTACCTTCAATATGTCATTGATTTTGACATATTAATGTCAGAACCCGATGGTTTCAAAATCCGGTATGGATTGAGTTACTGAATCAAATGGGCCATGCGCTAGAAGGAGGATTCAAACCTTCATGTATGTGAAGAACATATGCTCTATCCAATGAGCTATTCCAACCCATATCTAATTGAAGTTTTCCACAATCCTCGCCCTGATCTGCCTTGGTAAACTGTCAAAGGGATGATATTTATTTATATGCATTCTTGAGGATTGGATTTAATCCACCACTAATTAGAGATAGTGCCCCATAAAATTCGGTAACCCCCTCCATAACTATTTTTTCGGTTACATACAACTTATAAAGTCATATAATTATGTTTCATAATTAAGTTTAATGAGTCCACCATTCTTGTGGTTCTGATGTGAGACCCTATAGCCATACCGAATCCAAATCCAAGATACAATCTCTCACTTGGCCGTACGGGGCAAAGACTCACCCTGCATCATAACCGATGCATCAAATATAGCATATAACATTTTATGATAAAACGTGCACCAAATAACCATGCACAATTTTTTGAGTTATATCAATGACATTTTTCTTACATGTTATGAGTTATTTTCCACATAATAAAGTGAATTTTTCTATCATTTAATTTCAAGTACTAAGTTTGCATGTATACTATGAGTTATTTCTCACATAGTTATGTGGTTTTTTCATCATCATATGAATAATGATATTTTTTCACATATAATATGGGTTTAGCTATGACATCATGAGGTTTTAGATACACTGGTTGAATTTTTCTTTCATGATATATCCCTATCATGAGGCTATGCATAAATTAGGTTGATTTTTTATTATGATCATTTCATGTGCTTATTTATGAGTTTCTCATCATGTCATAATTTTTATCGTAACCCTTAATATGCAATACAATGTAATAATATATTTTTAGTATTCACTGGTGTGAATTTTATAAAAACACTTTTTAAAACATTATTTTGTATGAAAATCTAGTGAAAGTCAAACACCAAAAATATAAAAACCGGATCGCACGAGTGGTAGAGTCCAAGTCGATCTCAGGGAACGAGAAATACTCGTATTCAAACACACAAGTTAAACTACTCTTTATTGCCAAAATAAAAAGAATTAATAAGTAATTAACTACGAGAGTACAACCCTACGCAAAGGGCTTTAAACAAATAATAATAAACAGTTTTATTACAAACCCAAGTAATAAATAAATAAAATCCTAATCTAAAAAAAAAGAAGCGGCTTCAGTGCTTCGAGTCTCAGTAGTTCCCTTGGATTGATTTGCTTCCCTTGATTCTTCCCCTGTGTACCCTTTAGGTAATTAGGTTGAACACTTTTGCATGGTTTGCTAAAGGGCTCTCTGAGAGCACTTATGAGGGTTTGAGGGAACCTCAAAGGCTACTTTTAGAGCACGAAAAGGGGCTCACCGCACGTCCAATTACTCCTTGTAGAAATCACAAACACAAAATGAAGCACAAACGAACAAAAAACTAGACAAAAACTAACACTTAAAAATAAAAAAAAACATAGATCTAATAACAACCTACTAAAAGACAAATTAATGAAACTACCCAACAACTTGTGTAACAAATTCAGAAACTAACTATGCTACTTGAAATTGAATGTAAAACTAATTAAATATGAGACACTAAAATGTATAAATGAATTAATCTATGAACTAACAACTAATTAATAAACAACTAATGAAATGAACCATTAATAAAATAAAATAACTGATAAAGTGCAGCAGTATATATATACTATCAATTACTGATAAAAAAAAACACGTTAATAAAGAAGGAATGTGTGACTAAACAATTAATGAACAAACAAACCTATGATCTAACCAACTAATGCAACATGCTATAAGCTAATGAAATAACAAAAGATTAGAAGGACAAATAAGGTACAGATAATGAAATAACATATGAAAGTACTTAGAGATGACTGATAAAGTAATGTATAAAAGAAAGCATTGCTACTAAAATGCACAACTATATTAAATAGATGACAACCTAGCTGCTAAATTATTTCCTATGTACTATGAATTACCTTGTATTGTTAAGACGTTAACCTAATTAAAACAAACAATGGTCAAAACCTAACCTATAAAATAAAGTTAACATGAGTCACTAACCTATAAAATAACTTAACATCAATTGCCAAAAACACATTAGTTAATAAAACAAAATTGAAAAAAAACTACGTTAACTTGACTACCGAATTATTAATTGCACTAACCTAAAAAAATAAAATAAGATGTTCAACATATATGTCTCAAACTAATGCATTTGCTGAGTACCTAAGGTCAAAGCATGCCATCTATTAATGTCAGTCACGTTTATGCGTCAACTGACATTACTCAATTGAACCACCGTGAGTCGTTTAAAAGGGTGGACTGTGTAAGTCATTTGGTAGCTGGAGGTACAACATTGCATGCATATTATACTGATCGAACTTGATGTTGATTCCAACAGCCACACCGTCCAATGATTCTGCGTTGAATCAATGAATCACACAGGAGCGTTCAGACTGTTGGACAACTTCACGCTAGGAATGTTTTTACAAGAACTTAATCTAGATTACTTAAGCAAAGAAAATATTTTGATTAACTAACCTATGCTATTCTGCATAAATAATAAAAAAACAGCAACAAGTAAATCTATGCTCAAAATGAAATATTATATGAAACTAACTAGATGCCAAAAACCTATAAAGAGATCTATACAATAAAGATACAAAAATCAAACACGATGTATGTAATGTTTCTAAATAATTACAGAGATGGGGGAGAAGAAGCTCGCCGTGCGGATTACCTCCAACGAACTGGTTGAGAAGAGAAAGTGGCTGATCTCAGCTGCATACACGCTGCCCCAACGAAGAGGAAGAAGTTACCAATGATGAAAGGGTTTGAAGCTTGAAGAAAAAGAGGGAGAAGAAGAAAAAGAGAAGAGTAAGAGAGAAAGAAATCGACAAAAGAGAGAGGAGATGTAAGGGAGAGAGAGAAGAGGGAGGCAAGAAGGAGGGGAGGTAAGAAGGTTGCTGGAAAAAACATTTTCCCAGCCCTCTTTACTATTATTTATAGGCCTAATTAGGTTAAAACAAAGTTTTCAAAAGAGTCTGCATATTTTTGATAATTTTTAAAACAAGGTCTCTTATGAAAATATGTTTTTCTAAAAATCGAAACTTACTAAACTAATTAAAAATTAGCTAATACAAACCTAAGCTAACTAAACTATAATTAAGAAATTTTAAATCTAATAAAAATACTAAAAATGTTGGGAAAGCTTTGAAAAATATAATTTTCTGATAAAATTCAATTCAATGCAGTTTCTCAAAACTAACGATAAAAATGGGGTTTTAAGGCGATTTTAACATGGATCATGCATAAATAATGATTAATAAAATATGAAATATATGCATGATCAAATACCCTCATGCTTATCGTTTGCTAGTCCTCGAGCAAACTAAAGCATAAAATCTAGACTAATCAAAACAAAACCTAACTCACTTTCGTAGGAATCTCAGTTGCATTTAGCATATGCAACAAGCCCTTTCAACCCCTGAGTTACCCCAGTGGATGAGTAAGGTCTCGTGAGGGTTTGCAGTGATGCTACCCACAAACATCTCTATCATGTATGCATAATATCACATCTTTTCACAAGCAATAGGTAATTAAAGAATTTGTTATTACAAATATTTCATGTTATTACATAATCAAAACATAATTAGAGTCTTTTATATACCACCACAGAAAAACAATTTCTTTCACTTTTCTAAATATCACAATTACTTATGTTTTATTCTTGGAAATTCAAATAAAAACATGTTTTTATTTATTCATCCTCACTCATATGTTTTTTGCACAGGTTTTCTCAGTCATGCTTCTAAGCAGTGAACTTTTTCTTTTTAGGCTCTTTTCTTTTCTTGATTTTCAATTTTTCACATTTTTTCTTTTTGCACACTTTTTTTTTTATTTTGTGGCTTACGTATGGTCTGCTTTTATGCTCTGTGCAATGTCAATATCTTTTATACTTTTTCAATGTATACCAAAAGATATTGAGTAAGACACAAAAGTGACTTTCTTAATTTACCTTTTCGATATGAGACTCAAACACTTCAACTTGTGTCTGTTCTCAGCTACTAAGGATCACGAAGATTTCTACTCTCCTTTTCGAAATGGAACTCAAACACTTCAACTTGCGTCTAAGCCCCATCTACTAGGAATTGTGAAATTATCCAAACAACCTAACACATGCTCTTTTTACTTTTGAGCTCATTTTTGCGCTTTTGTTCATTTGCTTAGTTTTTTTCGAAAATAAAATTATGCATATTCATATTTTGTGATTCAAAATAAACTCTAACATGTATCTATCATTATTTCTTCGAAATCCATATAAACAATCACAATTTCTAAATTCATGTCAGAAAAAAATTTTTTGGGGCTTAAAAATCCTCTAAAAACATTAGATTTGAAATAACATTCATATAAGTTCAAACTCTTTCTTTAAAAACCTACTTTTCATGAAAGATATGTAAACATGTGGAAGAACGTAAACAAAAATATTAGGGTGTGCAAACTATACCCTCCCCCATTCTTGAATGACATTGTCCTAGTAGCACTCCCCCATGCTTATATGAAACTAAGTGAATGCACATGAGACACAATAAATGACGGAAAAGAGTAGAAACACCTGACATAAAATATAAATGCACGTTCTATGAATGCAATGAATGCAATGTATACATGACATCACATGAAAACTCATGAATGAAACGAAAAAGGAAAAATAAAACCTAATAAAATCTACAAATCCTAAAGGCAAATATAATAATATACAAGATATGGGCCGCCTCTCATAAAGCGCTAAGTTTCATGTCCTCAGTCAGACGGATCTCTGAAAAAACCTTTCATCGTCTATGAGGTCAATGGACATGAAGTCAGGCTCAGTCAGGCTCAATCAGGCTCTCTATGAAAAAGAGTGTCATCTGTGACACTGTGCACTTTGTTCCCGCCCACTCGACCCCTAAAAGTAGTATCATGACTCTCATCATAGGAAGGATGGAGGTTAGTCTCCTCTTGGAGACTACTCTCGAAAGCAGAGGCTCGGTGAATATATGCAACATCAAACAAAGGGTAGTTGTGATCGTGCTTAACTAGGTCAAGCATCTTTTGGATATGCACCTCTTGCTTGCTAAAAGCAGTCAGTTGTCCTAAGGCCTAGGAAACTGAGGCTCGGTGAATATATGATGATAATGCAGGCTGCGGGCCTTGCCCCTTCTCCTGAGGCCCAATGGAGGAGATCGACTCGTCAGTGGGTATGACATTGAGCTCATAAGTCGATTCCTGAATGTGATGATACGCCTTCCCACTCTGAAGGGATGTAACAAATTTGACCTGCGCAGGGTGTGCATCTATGGGGTGCATGTCAAATGACATGGAATCCTCTCTATTTGGGATGACAACAGGCTGACTAGACAAGCACCCCTCGCTTTGCCTTCTGAAGGCATGAGTCAACTGTCCCATTTGAGTCTCTAGCTTGGCTATTGATTGCGTATGAGAACAAAGTGTGGCCTTGATGTCAGAAAAGGCCTCTAACATCTTCTCCTGAAATGATATGCTCAATGTGGGCTCTTGATGAAAAAAGCAGACTACAATGAGGGTGAACCTGTGAAACTATAGGACGCGAGTAACCTTGTGAAGGGTTACTCTGTCAAGGTTGTGTTTGGGAGGGCTGATGAATTGGTTTCACCATCTCGGATTATATATAGGTGTAAAATGATCATGCATGGGTCTAGTGAAACCTTGGTCAACATTTATCTGCTCCTAAACGAATTCAGGATATAGCGGTAATGCCAGACACTAAAAAACACAGTATGCAGAGCTAACACATAGATCACACACTCTTCCTACTGGACTTTGCCAAGAATTTGGTAGGAATTGATCTAACTTTCTAGTCAACTGGTCAACTTTGGTATGCAAATCTAACTCTGACCCTACTTCGGAAATCTCAACTTTCCTAGGACCACTAGACACAGATGTGGTCATATCGAGCCGTGAAGACAAGGCATGATGCATCACGTTCTCACTCAAAGTCTCAAATAAAGACCAAGCTTCATCCTCACTCTTGAGCATGAAAGTGCCCCCACACGACGATTCAATCATTTTCCTGTCCTTCTCGGTCAGACCATCATAAAAATACCGCACCAGTTGTCAACGGGGCACCTGGTGGTGGGGACACTTGCAAAGAAGATCTCTCATCCTCTCCCAAGTTTCATGAAATTGTTCTCCCTCGATCTGAGAAAAACTGGTTATGGCTTTAGGAACCTGATTCATCTTACCAATTGGGAAGTACTTTTTAAGAAATTCGCACTGCATTCCTTCTCAAGTGGTAATCTGAACTGTCTCAAGAGCCTTTAGCCAATGCTTGGTTTTATCTTTGAGGGAGAACAAAAACAACGTCAATCTTAACGCGTTATCTCCAAAGTTGTTGATTCGTACAGTCGAGCAAATCTCAAGAAATTCGTCGAGATAACGGTAGGGGTCTTCGTTGCTAAGGCCATAGAACGAAGGTAATATTTGGATAACGCTGGCCTTAATCTCAAAATGACTCGCTCCTACATCAAGTCTCGTGATGCAGAATGCGAGAGTGTACGTGTTTGGCATGAAATACTCCCTAAGAGGATGAATCAAAGGCTGATCATCGGCCATGGTGATGAGACAAGGTGTTCTCCTAACGAGAGACTCAGAATCCACAAAAGACTCAACTAGCTCGGGGTCAAGCGATCGTCGCCCTTGCATGCACCAACAGAGTAGACTGGTGCGACAAACATCCTAAATTTTGATTTTCTACCTAACTAACGCACTAAGCGGCCAAAACCACGCAAACCACAAAGTGAGTACACAGAAAACAAAACTAGAAAGCGAGAAATAAACAAACACAACGTAGTTGCACACAACAAGGATTATGCAGAAAAATAAAATCTATGTGCACAGTACCAGTCGTACACAGTCACCTCTAAGGGTGTCCTAATGAGTGGGCTGTGCAGGAAAAGTAAGCTCATCTCTACGGTATGCACACACGTGGTTCTAATCCTAAATATGAAAAACAAACTAAGCAATCCTAAGTAATCAACAAAAATGTAAACTAAGCAGTCCTAAGTAATGAAATGAAAGCAAACTAACAACCTAAGATACCAGAACAAACACAAGGCAATAAAGTGAATACTTGTATTTTGCCGTTCTCCAACAACAGCGTCAAAAATTTGGTGTGAGTTTTATGAAAACGCTTTTTAAAACAATATTTTGTATGAAAATCTAGTGAAAGCCAGACACCAAAAATATAAAAACGGGCTCGCATGAGTGGTGGAGTCCGAGTCGATCTCAGGGAACAGAAGATACTCGTATTCAAACACACAAGCTAAACTACTCTTTATTGCCAAAATAAAAAAAATTAATAAGTAATTAACTACGAGAGTACAACCCTACGCAAAGGGCTTTAAACAAATAATAATAAACGGTTTTATTACAAACCCAAGTAATAAATAAATAAAATCCTAATCTAAAAAAAAAGAAGCGGCTTCAGTGCTTCGAGTCTCAGTAGTTCCCTTGGATTGATTTGCTTCTCTTGATTCTTCCCCTGTGTACCCTTTAGGTAATTAGGTTGAACACTTTTGCATGGTTTGCTAAAGGGCTCTCTGAGGGCACTTATGAGGGTTTGAGGGAACCTCAAAGGCTACTTTTAGAGCACGAAAAGGGGCTCACCGCACGTCCAATTACTCCTTGTAGAAATCACAAACACAAAATGAAGCACAAACGAACAAAAAACTAGACAAAAACTAACACTTAAAAATAAAAAAAAAAACATAGATCTAATAACAACCTACTAAAAGACAAATTAATGAAACTACCCAACAACTTGTGTAACAAATTCAGAAACTAACTATGCTACTTGAAATTGAATGTAAAACTAATTAAATATGAGACACTAAAATGTATAAATGAATTAATCTATGAACTAACAACTAATTAATAAACAACTAATGAAATGAACCATTAATAAAATAAAATAACTGATAAAGTGCAGCAGTATATATATACTATCAATTACTAATAAAAAAAAACACGTTAATAAAGAAGGAATGTGTGACTAAACAATTAATGAACAAACAAACCTATGATCTAACCAACTAATGCAACATGCTATAAGCTAATGAAATAACAAAAGATTAGAAGGACAAATAAGGTACAGATAATGAAATAACATATGAAAGTACTTAGAGATGACTGATAAAGTAATGTATAAAAGAAAGCATTGCTACTAAAATGCACAACTATATTAAATAGATGACAACCTAGCTGCTAAATTATTTCCTATGTACTATGAATTACCTTGTATTGTTAAGACGTTAACCTAATTAAAACAAACAATGGTCAAAACCTAACCTATAAAATAAAGTTAACATGAGTCACTAACCTATAAAATAACTTAACATCAATTGCCAAAAACACATTAGTTAATAAAACAAAATTGAAAAAAAACTACGTTAACTTGACTACCGAATTATTAATTGCACTAACCTAAAAAAATAAAATAAGATGTTCAACATATATGTCTCAAACTAATGCATTTGCTGAGTACCTAAGGTCAAAGCATGCCATCTATTAATGTCAGTCACGTTTATGCGTCAACTGACATTACTCAATTGAACCACCGTGAGTCGTTTAAAAGGGTGGACTGTGTAAGTCATTTGGTAGCTGGAGGTACAACATTGCATGCATATTATACTGATCGAACTTGATGTTGATTCCAACAGCCACACCGTCCAACGATTCTGCGTTGAATCAATGAATCACACAAGACCTTTCAGATTGTTGGACGACTTCACGCTAGGCATATTTTTACAAGAACTTAATCCATGCTATTCGGCATAAATATTTTGATTAACTAACCTATTCTATTCTGCATAAATAATAAAAAACAACAACAAATAAATCTATGCTCAAAATGAAATATTATATAAAACTAACTAGATGCCAAAAACCTATAAAGAGATCTATACAATAAAGATGCAAAAATCAAAATGATGTATGCAATGTTTCTAAATAACTATAGAAATGGGAGAGAAGAAGCTCACATTGCGGATCACCTCCGACGGACTGGTTGTGAGGAGAAAGTGGTTGATCCCAGCTGCATACACGCTGCCCCGATGAAGAGGAAGAAGTTGCCAATGACAAAAGGGTTCGAAGAAAAAGAGGGAGAAGAAGAAGAAGAGGAGAGTAAGAGAGAAAGAAATCGACAAAAGGGAGAGGAGAAGCAAGGGAGAGAGAGAAGAGGGAGGCAAGAAGGCTGCTGGAAAAAATATTTTTTTTAGCCCTCGTTACTACTATTTATAGGCCTAATTAGGTTAAAACAAAATTTTTAAAAGAGTCCACATATTTTTGATAATTTTCAAAACAAGGTCTCTAATGAAAATATATTTTTCTAAAAATCAAAACTTACTAAACTAATTAAAAATTACCTAATACAAACCTAAGCTAACTAAACTATAATTAAGAAATTTTAAATCTAATAAAAACACTAAAAATGCAGGGAAAGCTTTGAAAATCATGATTTTCTGATAAAATTCAATTCAATACAGTTTATCAAAACTAACGATAAAAATGGTTTTTTAAGGCAATTTTAACATGGATCATGCATAAATAATGATTAATATAATATAAAATATATGCATGATCATTCACCATCCACTGCATACTTAACCATGCAGTCCATAATTCTAGAGCAAAGTAAATACATCATAATTAATGTGGGTCTCACATAGATATGGAGTTTCATTTTGCTCTTTGATGACCATATCATAGGACATCATCATGTTCACATGTACATTAATGGAATACTATAGATTTTTATTAATTCATGTAGCAAATACTCTCACTTTTTAAAACCTAATCATAGTCCTTACTCACACTATCTATGTACATCATCACATGCTTAAATTCTTATTAGGTTAATTATCACCTGATCATTTTAGATCGATAAATATCAGATCCAAAATCATAGGAGTTATCCCATTATCATTTGTATATGCCAAACATGATAAACTAATTTCAAGGCTTTAATCAATCCACAAACTTGTAAATATATAAATTTAGATCCATTAGAGGATTCACTCAAAAAATCTAAATCTAAATCCATTAGATTTGTATGAGTCCATATCCAAATCCGACTCGAGATATTATCCATAAAGTTCAACACAATCCATATTAAAATTCAAATTGTTCTCATGCAAAATAAAACTATGGATAAAAAAAAATTTGACTATAATCAAAATCTATATCCATATATTCCAAATTCAAATGGATTCTCATCTTACATCCAACATTATTCTTATCTGGACCTATTCGGGTCAAACTAGAACCCATATAAAATTTTAGATCCAATATTCGATCTTGATACTATCCAGATAAATCCTGGATTAAATTTAGATTCAAATATCATATCTAAGAATTATACTATCTAAATCCAACATAAACTCTAGATCAAATCTGGATCTACATCCTATTAACTAGATATATTTAGATCCATTCAAGTTCAACAAGATCCAATAGCATTGTCTGGATTCAAAACTAATACAACTGTATTTAAACTCATTCAACTGAATCTATTCGGATCCATACAAGTTTGATCTCATCCAATATTGCTTCATTGGATCAAACTAGGTCTATGTCACTTTACTAGATCCAAACATCTTATCTAATACATATTAGATCTAATATTGATCCAAACATCAAATCTAATGAATCTTAGTCTAATTAAACTTAATTCATAAAAAATTGGATCAATAAAAAATATACTAGATCCAAATATAATATGATCCAAATCATGAACAGAATATTAAAGTATATAAAAAATAACATGCAAACATAATATTTTAGGATTCAAAGATAGATGCATGTTAAAAAAGCAACCACTCCCATATTAGGGTAGAGATCCAATTTGGATTATAATTGGATCCAAAAAAAATTTTGTCGGATCCAACTAGGTTTATAAGAAACTATTTGTATCGACTTGATCCAATCTAGATCTAAACCTGTCCAGATAAAGTTTTGAGAGGTATTTTACAAAATAGAAGTATTTTTTTATAAAATAAAAAAGTTAGAAGGTAGTTCTGAGTAAAAACAACAAACTTGAACCCTGAAACAGAATATTCACTAATTTCTGAGTTAAATAAAAAAAATCATGTTTTTTTTTGTAATTTTAGAAAAGTTTGAGAACTGTTTTGAACAAAACAGAAAATATGACCCTATCTCAGGTATTTTTCAGAGAGCAGGCCCATTTCTAAAATTTCTGGAAAATAAAGGCCCTTATTCTGTAAAATAGAGGGGCACAAACATAAATAACTATTAACTGAAAGATTGGGGTTGAAACATAATTTGATCTAAAAAAACAAAATTTTTCTTATGTAACCCCCTTTTTTGTTTTATTTTTCTTTATGTGTTTTTTTTTCCTTTCTTTTTCCTCTTTTTTTTCTTTACAGTGAAACGGGGGGAAGCCGATTAGGGTTCCTTCATTATGAGAGGAAAGAGGGAGAGGCAGCAACTGCAACCCTCTTCTTCTCTCCATTTTCTTTTTCATTTCCTCCAGATTTCATTTTTACTCCGACAAAAACCAACGGTTATCCTCCTCCAATGACAAGCAACGATGGAGCCCCTAACTCCGACACAAATGGAGACCTGCAAACATGGCAGTGGTGCACATATCTATCCAGCTTGCCAGGGCCTAAGCTGCTCCCCCTACACCGTGATGTCACTGAGTGACATCTGCGCTTGGTCGGTGAGGGCCTTCAGCCTGTCGTATCTCGCCCTCACTTGCTGTACCGAACATGTCGATGGGAAGCTTATCGACCCAGCTCTAAACTTCTACACCAACTATAGATGGAAACCAACATTTCGTTCTCTGCAGGTGATTCTTAGATGATAGAGGAGACTGGTCGACGCACCTCAGCTGCTGTCGTATCCTCTCAATCTCAGTCCCTTTGCCGCGCTATTTCTCCCTTTTTTTTTTTATTTTTTTTCATTCTTCTTCACTCGTTTTTCTTCCCCTTTCTATTTTTATTTTCTTTCCTTCTCACCCTCTTCTACAGGTTCTATCGTGGCCGCTGGTTCCCAACACTAGTTTCGGTGGGCTTCACTGATTGATGGAGGGGACTCTGACATTAGCAGAAGTGGCCATCGGAAACCTGTGACTACCTAATGAAGGTCTTCCTAGCCATTTCTAGCTCCGACATTTTTCGACATCACTCATCGGTGGGAGGTCGGATACTGAGGAGGCCTCTACCTTGAGGGAGGAGAACGCGATATCAAGGAAGGCCAACATTGATCTCACCCGTCAGCTGAGCTTGTGTCCCTTAGTCCTAGTGAGTTGTTTTCATTTTTGTGCATGGCTTTCCTTTGTTTTTCTGATTTTTTGCATAGTTTTTTGACAAGATAATGTCCAGAAAGGGAGAGTTTTCAGTGATTGTGATTATCGTGAAGGATCAGGGTAACAGGACTACTCCCTCCTTTGTTGTTTTTCACGGACAATGAGCTTCTCATCAGCGATCCAACGAAGAACCAGGGCTTAATGAACTGCATTAACACTGTCTTCGATGCCAAACATTTGATAGGTAGGAGGTTTATGTTGGGTTAAACCACCACGTCGGTGGTGGTTACCCACGACGCGGATAACCTCACCCACGGAAGGTGTTCCTTCTATTAAACCCGCAGAGAATCGGAGGGAACAGTTACACAACCGTCCCTACTCTGTGCCTATAAAAGGGGGTTTCATGAGCAACCTCCATATGTGTAAAATCAAGATCCAGATCACATATAGGGAAATACAAGAGAGGGTTTAGAATCTTACCTCTTCATTCGAAGTATTTTCATCAGCTCGCGAGAATCGGTCCTGCTCACCGACTGTGTCCGGCAGCCTCGCTTGTGGAGGGCAGCAGTCCGACTGAAAAGAAACTGCATCCTCTGGTCCAGCCACCACCAATGACTTCCCCCTGCTCCGATTGCCACAACCTTCCATCGATCATGGCTCAACAATGGCGGCATCAAGTATATCTCCCCCTGCAACTGCCTTTTTTTTACACAGAATCTGGTTTCTTCTGTGTTTTTTTGCGCAGGCTAGCCGATCAACAGGAAAGTCCCAACATTGGGTTATGGGTCCACACCTCGCATCCGCTGCGTGGGGTGTGTCCTGGTCGTCCGTCAATGCATGTCGCCGTGGGGCGACGCTGCAGCTGGTCATCGGCACCGGCGATTGTGGCCGTAGGATGACATAACAAAAAGGTTTTCTTCTCGTCGGTTGTCTGCAGGACACCGTGGATGCATTGTTGGGAGGAGGCAACCTTCATCGGCTGCTTTACCACCGTCGACCGTTCGGCGTCACGTGGCATCCAGGGCGACAAAACACCTTTCCAGCATCCTTTCTACTATCGGGCGAGGTGGGTGAATCCGTCGCCGGAGGCCATTCGGAGCTGGTGCCTTTTTCTCTGTTGTGAGCCGGCAGGCGACGTGAGTTGCTGGCAGGCGACATTGATCGCCGACAAGCCAAGAGGGTAAACCCTCTTCTTCACAGAAAACAGAAACCCTGGGGTTTTATGTTCTTTTTCTGATTTTAACGGATGATCCGGATAGGGTCCGAGCTCAGGTCCATTCTAGTTTATACCGGGTCGGACCCGAATAAGGTTATTACTGGGTCAGACTCAGATTCAATTAATATCGGGTTAGACCCAGATCTGGTTAATATCGGGTCTGACCTGGATCCGTTCAGTAACCGGGTCAGACCCAGATCCAATTATAACTGGGTTTGACCTAGATCCGGTTAATACCAGGGTCAGATCTGGATCCGATTAATACTGGGTCAGACACAGATCCAGTTCAAGCCGGGTCTGACCCAAATCCAGTTTGAACTGGTCCTGACCCGGATCTAGAAGGGTCCAGACACTATTTTGCCTGAACCAGATCAACGACTGATTCAACCCCTTCCGAGACCGGTTTAGAGCTGTTTTTAACTGGTTTCTTTCAGTTTCTCACTGGTTCCGAGATGCTAAGACCATGTTTTCATAAATATAAGATAATATAAGGATTTTGGCATACAGTTATAGGGTTTTTATGAACCTTTGTTCATAATTGATATCGATTCATAAAGTTCAGAACCAATTCAAACCCTTAGATAACCGATTCGGGGCCGTTTCAGACCGGTTCAGAGTGCATTCAGACCGGTTCCTGGCTAAGAACCTAAGGTTTTACCCATTTAAGCCATTTTTTGTTATTGTTTATGCATTTATATGAAATTATGCATGCGTAAATTATTGTTTAATATTGACACTAAGGACAGTTAGATGACTTAATGTATTCACGTCACCAAAGTTGTTGAATACACATATATTGTCAAAGAATTTCAACACTATCATACAATTTAAGCCGATATTAATATTGTACTTAGATTCATGAAATGACCAACGACCCAAAGGTAGTTTTATCGTGTTTTGAATTTAAGTATGGTAGAATAAGGTAAACATGTTGAGATACATCACACATGTCTATCCAAAAGTATCTTGTGTCGATGGTCTAACTTCACAAGAACCTTAGTTTTATCGAATATGGTCCGTAGGCGAAGTGGTTTCGCGTGTCGAAGCTCTTACCAAAGTAGGACTTCAATGACCCCCTTCACTCGCCTGAAAATAAGCATATTAAGGGCCTTTATTTTTTTGCTTTTTCCATTAAAGTTTGTCTCGTACGAATGCCTTTTTGATACATGTCTTTTGTCGTGCAGTTTCTAATTCTGTGATTTTAGATGGCTCTAGCTGTATACCTTTTTTTAGATGGATCGAATTTTAGTGATTGAAAAGAGATTATACTTTTTACATTAGGGTATATAGATTTGGATCTGACCCTAATGATAGAAGAACCTGCTGCTCTAACTGATCAAAGCACTATTGATCAAAATACTGCTTTTGAGAAGTGTGAGCGCTCGAATAAACTTAGCCTGTTGCTTTTGCAATCTAAGGTGACTAAGAATATTCATAATGCCATACCACAATGCAGGACAATTAGAGAATTTTTAAGTGCTATTGAAGCACAATTTGTGAGTTCAAACAAGGCCAGGGTCAGTACCCTGATGTCTAAACTCATATCTATGAAATATACTGGAGGGAAAAACATTCGCCAACACATTTTGGAAATAAGGAACATAGTGTCTCAGCTAAATGACATGAAACTCACCATCTCTGATTCTTTCCTAGTACATTTAGTTCTAGCGTCTTTACCATTGGAGTACAGATCTTTCAAAATCTCTTACAACACATATAATGATGAATGGACGTTCAGTGAACTTATGTCCAAGTGTGTTGAAGAAGAAGAGAGATTGAATAGGAAGAAGGTACAGAGTGCACATATGACTTCTCATGCATCAAAGGTAGGACCAAGGAAGAATGCATTTAAGAAAAATGCTAGGAAGAAGCCAACAAGGGATAAGACATCCCAAGGCAAGCAATCCGACTTTGATCCCTTAAAGTGCTTCTTTTGCAAAAAGAAGAAACATAGTAAGACAAATTACATAAAGTACAAGAAGTGGTTGGAAAAGAGAAGTAATTTGTCATTTGTTTCTCATGAATGTAATTTATTACAAATTCCTGAAAATAACTGGTGGATTGATTTTGGTGCTACCATTCATATTTCCAACTGTCTACAGTTGTTCCTGAATAGAAGGGAACTGACAATGCATGAGAAGAATATCTAGTCAGGAAACAAGATGCGTTCACATGTGTTGGAATCTGCATGATTACTCTAGATACATGCGTAGTTTTAGATCTTCATGATGTCTTTTATATTTCATCATATAGTAGAAACTTAATTTCAATTTCGAAATTGGATAAATTTGGATATTGTTTTAAGTTTGAAAATTCTAAATTGTTCATTTATAGAAATTCAATTGAAATTGGTTCTGCATCAGTTTATGATGGTTTGTATAGATTGAACGTGAAGATCCAAACTCAGGAGTCCCTGACTTCTGAATACGCATTGGTTGGAAATAAACGTAGCTTGATAAATAATGAATCTTACATGCTTTGGCATCGAAGGTTGGGTCATATCTCTGAAAAGAGAATAAAGAGACTCGTAAATGAAGGGATCATGAAATCTCTAGATTTTATCGACAATGACCCATGTGTTAATTGCATAAAGGCTAAGCATACAAACACATATAAAGAGGGTGTCAAATGCAATAGTGAGATATTAAAGATAGTTCACATAGATGTATGTGGACCTTTTTTCCCTTGTTACATAGGCGAAAAATATTTTGTCACCTTTATTGATGACTATTCACGGTATATGTATCTCTACTTGATTTTTGAAAAATCTGATATTTTCAGATGTTTAAGGAATTTAAGAAAGAAGTAAAGAAACAAACCGATAAAGTTATTAAAATAGTCAAGTTTGATAGAGGTGGCTAATATTATGGTAGGTTTACTGAGATAGAGCAAAGACAATGGCTATTAACGTGATTTCTAAAAGAGGAAGGCATTGTGCTTCAATATACCATGCCTAGTAGTGCCTACCAGAATGGTGTAGCTGAAAGGAGAAATCAAACGCTTAAAGAAATGGTCAGAGATATGTTGAATTATTCAACACTTCCCATTAAGTTGTGGGGTGAAGCCTTAAGGACAACTGTGCATATTTTAAATAAAGTTCCTACGAAATTTGTGCCTAAAACTCCCTATGACTTGTGGACAGGTAGAAAATCATCTCTGTCTTATATGCACATATGGGGATGTCCTACAAAGGCTAAGTTGTATAACCCCCACGTTAAAGCCTTTGATCCAAGAACAATCAGTGGATATTTCATTGGTTATCCAGAAAGATTAAAAGAGTACAAGTTTTATTGCCCATCTCACTCATCATAGATTGTTGAAACGAATAAGGCAAAATTCCTTGAAGATGGTTCAGTAGGATTAAGTGCACTTCAAAACCTTGGTTTTGAGGAAGTACATGATCCAGTTTCGTCACTTGTTAAGTAAAACACTGAAAGATACTGCATTATTATTCCTAATGATGATGTGGTTGACCATTCGGTTGTTGATGCACAAATCTAAAGTGAACCTATTGTGGACAATGCAGAACAACACGAACAAGATGATCAGGTTCAATCTGAACTTAAAGAACAGCCTGTTTGGAGATCCACAAGAATTAGGAGATCTGCCATACATCCTGATTATGTGGTGTACCTTCAGGAGCCTGGTGATTTCATAGATATGAATGATGACCTGTTGACTTTTATGAAAGCTGTAGAAAGTAAATAATTTACACACTAGATAGAAGCCATGAAAGAAGAGTTAGACTCTATAGCTAAAAATCAAGTGTGAGATCTTGTCGAGTTACCTAAAGGAGTAAAACTTATAGGGTGTAAATGGGTCTTTAAGACCAAGAAGGACTCCAAAGGTAACATAGAGAGACATAAAGCAAGATTGGTTGCTAAAGGATTCACTCAAATGGAGGGCATTGATTACAATGAGACGTTTTCTTCTGTCTCAACTAAAGAGTCAATGAAGATAATTTTGACCCTTGTAGCTCATTATGACTTGAAGCTACACCAGATGGATGTGAAAACAACGTTTCTCAACGAGGATCTAAATGAAGAGGTATATATGGATCAACCTCTTGGTTTCTCTGAAAATGACCGTCTGGTTTGTAAGCTCAACAAATAATATATGGACTTAAACAGGCCTCCCGACAGTGGTATATTAATTTTTTTCAAGTCATTGTGACTTTCGGATTTACAGAAAACATTATTGATCAATGTATATACCTTAAGGAAAGTGGGAGTAAGTTCATTATATTGATGTTGTATGGTGATGGCATTTTACTTGCAACCAACGATATAAAGTTGCTTTTAGAGATAAAACAGTTCCTTGCATCACATTTTGATATGAAAGATATGGGTGAGGCTGCTTATGTTCTTGGCATTGAAATCCGTTGAGACAAAGCAAAAGGTTTTCTAGGTCTCTCCCAAAGATCCTATATAGATAAGGTGTTAAAGCGATATGGGATGGAGAATTGTTCTCCTAGTTCAACACCCATCTCAAAAGGTGATAAGCTGAGCCTAAAGGATTGTCCACAAGATGATATTGACAAAGCACAGATGAGTGCTTATCCATATGCATTAGTTGTTGACAGCTTGCAGTACGCACAGACATGTTCTTGACCAGATATTTCTTTTGCAGTAGGGGTGCTTGGCAGATTTCAGTCTAACCCAGGTATACCCCATTAGAAGGCTGCCAAGAAATTCTTGCGGTACTTGCAATGGACAAAAGACTATATGTTGACGTATTATAAAGTTGATTACCTTGAGGTCATTGGCTACTCAGATACGGACTTAGGAGAATACCTTGATAGTAGAAAGTCTACTACTGGGTACGTCTTCTTACTTGCTGGAGGCACGATCTCATGGAGGAGTGGGAAGCAGACGACCATTGTTGCCCACACCATAGAAGCAACATTCATAGCATTGTATGAGACTACCTCACAGGCTATATGGTTAAAGAACTTCATATCACAGTTAAAGGTGGTTGATTCCATTGGGAAGCCACTGAAGGTCTACTGTGATAATAAAGTTGCAGTGTCTTTTTCGAACAACAACAAAAGTACTACGTCATGTAAGCATATCAAATTGAAGTATTTTGTTGTTAAAGAAATAATGGAGAATCATTTAGTGCATATTGTTAATATTGGTATCAAAGAGATGATCGTTGATCCTCTTACTAAAGGGCTAGCACCGGGATTATATTCCAAACATGTAATGAGGATGAACTTGTTAAACTTCTTTTGACATATGCATATAAATAAAGTAATCACTTTCAGTTCTTGATTCTCATTTTTTTGTTGTTGTTAATCTCATAAGGATTAAAGATTCAACTAAGGACCTATAGAATAGATTATAAAGGCCAATCTATTCATCAAGAACATTCCCATAAAGTTTTCTGGTTAAAGGGTTTATCGTCAGAACAAGTGGAAGAATGTTGGGTTAAACTACCATGTTGGTGGTAGTTACCCACGATGTGGATAACCTCACCCACGAAATGTGTTTCTTCCATTAAACCTGCACAAAATCAGGGGGAACAGTTACACAACCGTTCCTACTCTGTGCCTATAAAAGGGGGTTTTATGAGCAACCCCAATATGTGTAAAATCAAGATACAGATCACATACAAGGAAATACGAGAGAGGGTTTAGAATCTTACCTCTCCATTCGAAGTATTTCCATCAAGTAGCAGAAATCGATACTGCTCACCGACTGCATCCGGCAGCCTGCGCTTGTGGAGGGCCGCAGTTCGGCTGAGGAGAAACTGCATCCTCTTCTCCAACCACCACCAACGGCTTCCCCCTGCTCCGGTCGCCACAACCTTCTATCGATCTCGACTCAGCAATGGCGGCATCAGGTATATATGCCCCCTGCAACTATTTTTTTTTTTACACAGAATCTGGTTTCTTTTATGTTTTTTTGCGCAGGCAGCCGATCAACAGGAAAGTCCCAACAGTTTACCGACAAGTAAGTTTGAGGGTCGGTGTTCTGGGCATTTCCCCCATCTCTCGAGGTCCCTCAAAATTGACCTAGGGTTTGAGAGAGATGTAATAAAAAAAGACTCATGGGACCCACCAACTTGTTTTCTTTTCTCTTACAAGGATCTCTCCATGGCCAGTATGCAACATATCGCCTCTATGTCAGTAGTGACAGATTGGCCAACAGAGGAGGCAAGGTCGGAGCCCTCGCGAATAGTATTAGAAGGCACCAAAGATGCTTTCGGATTGGCTAGAGTGCAATAAGGGATCCTCCTTTATATTTGAGTGGAGTAGTGGAAGGATGACTACACCGTCGACATCAAGCAGTTCTACGTTACGTTCTTGACACGATACTCGATGCTTTGATATCAATGTTGGAACCCGGTGGTTCCAACATCTGGTATGGATTGAGTCATTGGATCGAATGAGGCATGTACTAGAAGGAGGATTCAAACCTCCATCTATGTGAAGAACACATGCTCTATCCATTCAGCTATTTCAACCCATCTCTAACCATGAGACAATCTGAATACAAAACACTCTGCTTTGATAAACTTCCATAGCCATGGTTTTTATTTATAAGCATTTTTTTTAGGATTGGTTTAATCCATCACTAATAAGAGATAGTTACTTTATAAAATCAGTAACCCCTTTCATAATCATTTTTTGGTTAGATAAAACTCATAAAGTCATATAATCATGTTTTATAATTAGGTTTAATGAGTCCACCGTTCTTGTGGTTCTTGAGTTACTGTTTGAAACCCTATGGTTACATTGGATCCAAATCTAGGATCCAACTATTATTATTTTTTATTAATATTGAATGTTCTAAATAATCTTTTTATCTTTATTATTTTATAATTTTCATTTACCGAATATATTTTTTTTATTTAAAAGAATCTTTTGGAACCACCTAATTAAGAGACTCTGGCTTCGTGTGTAGATTCATGGGCAATTCTGATTTCGGTGTTTGCCATTGTCTATCAATTCACACTTCTGTTTATTTACTTGATAAAGAAAATACATGATAACCATCCGAAGGACATTTAAAAAAAAAGAAAAAGAAAAAATATCCTTCGGGATGGTACCTTGGTCAACTAGAGAACAACAATGATGAGATATTATGATATTTGTTCATTAAAATGGATAGGGGTATTAGAGTCAATTTGCTCAAGTTAAAGAATCCCTTCATAGGACCAAGAGTGTGGCAAACTGGCGAGAGATTTTGGTGGGCCCCATACGATCTTGGCCTTGTCTGATCTGTAGGAGCAAGAGACAGGACTGCCTTGAAATCCGAGAGCAATAAACCTAACTTCATGATGTATAATATTAAAATTTTGGGATATGGAATCATGAAAATAAAATACTTTGGCCTTGTAACAGTTTTAATCCTTTTTTTTTTTTTCTTTATTCTGTAAATTGAATATGAGTATCATGATTGCATTAGGTATCCTTTGATTCTTTATGCTTCACAAAATGCATTCCCTAGAGTTGCCCAACCCCTACCAGTTATACAACTATACTACTGGGTTTTGAACCTGCAACCTCCGAACAGAAAGTGACATGTGGAGCCCACGATCTTACATTGTTGGTTTCTCAATTCCTTGAAAAAAAAAATGCTTTCCTCCGGTGCATAACAGGTGAGCATTGTATGTCTTAAGAGTAAAGAGAGAAGCATCATATTAATAATACGATTCAGATTCAATTTGCAGTTTCACATCCGAATTCAAAAAATATGCAGAAAATGTATCTTGTTAACGATCTTATGCTAACCGGATTCAGATCCAATACTATCCTTTTTCTATATGAATCTGAAATCCGAATGTGAATTCCAATTTGATTAGGTCGGATTCAATAAAGGCTACATCGAAACTGAATCTTTAGCTTTTACATCTGTATGTGTGTAGATTTGTAGCGTAAGCTTGTAAACATGCTGGGTCTGGGCTGGATCCAGTGAGGACTCCAATTTTCAATAAGTGGATCAAATTTTGCATGCAGATCTTACTCCGAACACATGATAAAGTCATGGATCCAAATCTGATCCAACCCTTCTTGACACTGGATTTTGTAAAAAATGGGTCAAGTATATTGGGTTTTTAATAGAATATGTAAAATGGGTTAGATCAGACTGAGTTCTGAACATATTTATCTTTCTATTTCTAACTCAGATCTGAGTAAATCCCACACTACTCAATTTGAATCTGACCCATTTGATAAACGGACCTGAGTTTAATGGACATCTGTCCAAATTTCTTCATGCTTTGGGTTCATGAGGCCCTAAGGGTCTTTGAATCCGGCCTGGTTCACAAGTGTTTTGGACCAGGGTGGGCACTGCTCAGCTTGGCCCAAACCTTCATGTGAGGGATTTTTGGGTCAGGGTCGGCACATACCCACCCTGGCCTCAACTTGGCTTCGCCCCTGCGCCCACACACACTGGATAAACTTGCCTTGCATGAAGTCTACCTTCTTTGATAGCATAAAGCTCCTAGAGCACCCCTACCCACGGGAACCTCGGGCAGTCCAGCTTTGCCTGGTAAGAGGGGCATGCATGCCATTTCGAAGCATGAAACGAAATGAGCAGTATGGTATGCCCTACCTCCTCGAACACTAGCCCCTAGATGATGGTTGATTCTGCTAACCAAGCAACATATTGCTATTATAATGCTAACACCTAATGCCAATTGCTTTCCAATGTTGTGCATCCAAACGCACCGTTAGCGTCCTTGACCAAGAATTCAAGTGGTTTTTGCAACACCTAACCATGTTACTTAGTTAATGATAAGACAACCACAATTTAATGGGAGATAAATAGTTTGAAAGTTATACATCTCTCTCTCTCTCTCTCTCTCTCTATATATATATATATATATATATATATATATATAAATCAGCAAGATATATAAACTGGTATGAAACCAAGAATTTTCATAGGTTTTTTTTACGAATCTAACCCTGCAAATGCATTCGACGTTTTCCATTTGCTTGGAATCAACTATTGAATCATCGTAATCGAATCAAGAAATGTGTTTTTTATGCTTGAATATTTATGAAAATTCTGAGCCATTGATTTTCAAGCCTTAAAAGATCCTTCTTATATATCATAATCAGGAAGATCCAAAAGTTTGTTTCTATAAAACTAAGCATCTAGATTGCAACTGTATGGTGAAAGTTTAAAAAAAATAAAAAAACCTTATTAAAATCTTGATGCATACCAATTTACAAATTTTCTTGGTTTACATATTTCAGTTACCATATATATAGTCACTAGAATATGTTAATTGGAAATATATGAACTAGAGTGTGAACTAGGCATTTTAACACATTTTTTTACAAATCCAACCCTGTGGATGCATTCAGCGTGATCCATTTGCTAGGAATCAACTCTTGGATTATGTATTTTTCTTAAAAAGTGCGATTTTTTGATGCTTATACAAAAATTTTGTATCGTTGATTTTCAAGTCTTAAAAAAACTTTCTTATGCATCGTAATAGGATGATCCAAGAGCGTTTCTATAAAACCAAGCAATTAGATCACATTCGTACTATGAAATTTAAGAAAAAAATATAAAAATCCATAAAATTCTTGGTTCATACTCCAGTTCACATATTTGCAGTTATCCTATTCATTGTCCATGAGTCATGAGCATTTTCTTGAAGGACCATCTAGCAGCCTTCATCTCCAGATCCATAAGATGGAAACAAACAGAAACATCCTTCTAGTTGTTAATTAAATTCGTCATGTAGCTACCGGTTGGCTATGCAAAGGAAGCATCTAATGCTTTATTTGAGATGAGCCATTATCGAATTGTCTAATATCATGATCATTGGTTATAGTTTTAAAGGGATCATATTTGGATCGTATCAATCAAATATGATAATATTGCCCAATATGTTGCCATGCCATCATCTACTCACCGTTCATTGGCAAGCAGCTCTATGTAGGAATAGTCCATGTTTCTTAGCAAACTTTTGATAAGAAAATATAATGTATGTCTTGCGGTTAGATTAGAAAGTATGTAAAGTCTTACAAATTCATGCACTACAAGAAAAATGATAATTAGCGACGAAAATTTGCGATTGATTTTTTCCATCACAAATTTGCGAAGGATTAGCAAGATAAAACTATTTGTCGCTAACATTCAAAATATTTACAAAATTTGCGACGAAAATATTTTCCTCGCTAAATCCGTCACTACTTAGCGATGTATTAGCGACAAAATTTTTCCGTCACCAAAACACTATAAAAAAATAATAATTAGCGACAAAATTAACGAGAGAATTTTTCCGTCGCTAATCCGTCGCTATTTAGTGATGGATTAGCGACGAAAAAATTCCCTCGCTAATTCCGTCGCTAATTTTCAATTAAAATTATCCCACCTGAGGCGCGAAATTTTCCCTCTCTCTATTTTTTCCTCCCTCCGTTCGATTTAAACCGTCCTTCCTCTAACGACGCACAGCGCCCCCCCGAGCCGTGACAATGGCGTCGGCCCTCCAAGCCTCCTCCTCCTCCCGCTATCTCTCCCCCGCGTCGTCCTCCTCCTCCCGGCGGTGCCCCTCGTCGGTCTCCACCTCCTGTCCCGCCTCTCCCTCGCCTGAGGCCCTCCGAGCGTGACAATGGCGTCGGCCCCCGGACCGTCCTCCTCTTCCCGCTACCTCTCCCCCGCGCCATCCTCCTCCTCCCGGCGGTGCCCCTCGCCAATCTCTACCGCCCGTCCCGCCTCTCCCTCGCCGGATCCCGTCTCCACTACAACCCTGAAAAGCTCGCAGTCAGCCGATCGACGCCGCTTCTCTACCCCCTCCCGCGCGTCCACTCCTTCGCAAACAATTTATTCCGTGAAGCGGGCGCCGGAGCTCCTCTGGCCGTTGACACAGAACTTGTCGTTCTCCCTCACCCGATCGTCCGCCGCGAGAGGCCGCCTGCGTCCCTTCTCCCGCCGTGACAAGCTCGCTGCGAAAGAGCGTTTCGACGCCGGAACGCGCCGGTTCTGTGAAAAAAAAATTGCTTCTTGCCGAAGAACGCGTCAGCAGAGAGCAAATTTTTTTTAATTTTTTTTTTTAAAATTTAACGACGTATTAGCGACGGATATTATCCATCGCTAATTTAAAATAGCGAGGGACTCGTGATGGATCATGTCCATCGCAAATTAGCGACGAAAATAACGATGGATAAATTCTGTCACTACTTAGCATCGAAAAATTCACGATGAAAGTTATCCATCACTAATCCGACACTAATCTGTCGTTAAACCGTTTAGCGATGAATTAGCGTCGGATTAGCGACGGATTTAGGTCGTCGATAATCCACAGGTTTCTTGTAGTGATGTTCAATGTTACCTTGATCTTGTTGATGAATTGTGGTCATACGTAAGATGATAAGTCAGTTGAAGTTTATGGATAGATGCTTTCCTAATACATCTGGATCATCGGTTAAGAGTGTCATACAAGGCATACTGAAGAAATATGTTCTTTTTTGGACATCTTAGCTCACTTTTCGGACCCGACCTGACATGTCCACATCAGTGATGACCTTCCTTATTGATCTAACTAGCTTGCCGGGTTAGGCATGGATCTAATGTTCTGTTGGAAGCAGACTAGGATCCTGTTAGACTATCCAATCTGGGTCGAGACACATTGCTGGTGTGTATCTTAAAAGCAAGGATGCTATATGATCTGGTCAGACATTAGGCCTGACCTACACCAATAGATAAAATCACAATGGGCCTTAACCGAGTCAAAGGTCAGATCCAGTTCATACTTAGTAATAGTTCGATTAGGGTTTGGCTCAGATGTGACCCTATGCCAAGTGTTAAAAACTGGAAAAGATCCATTTGCTAAAAAACTCTTGAATGTCAGCTAAAAAATGCCCGATATTTGTGACTATGTGAATGATAAAGGAAATAGTTTTCTTACACAAGTAAAATGGGTTGGCTCCCGGGTATATTTGGATATACATGCTGAAAATAGTCGAATCATTTCAGTGATCCAGTGGGCTTTCTCGACCTTATCTGGCCTGATCCAATAAACAAAAAATGCCTTATGACACCATGCTGCTAGGTCGATTTTGGTCAAGTCTTGTTGGGTTGGAACCCGTTGGGAAACCATCTGTTAATTATATTGCAACTGTGTCATGGCAACTAGTGGTGCAAATGGATGTGATAGGCAGGGTATAACCGGGTCAGGTCTTATCAGACCCGATTCTGAATTGGGTCTAAAAGTTAGATTCAAACCCGACCCAATCTAATTTGATTACAGGCCTGGGTTCGGGCACAACTGAAAATTGTGGATTCATATAGGTTAACAAGGTCGGGTATAATTAGGTCAGGCCTTCAATACACCTGTTTTTTTTTTAATTTGGTCAAGGAATATGACCCAGACCCAACCCATTTTGATTCAGGTCTGGTTTAAGGTCTGGGTATGGGTGAAAAATGTAGACCCATATGGGTTATAACAGGTTTGTGTATTAATGTGTTCGATTTTCAGCCCAGGTTTTGATATAATTGGAATTTAGACCTAATTACCTGTCAATAAAAAAACATGTAAATTAATTAAATCAGACATTCATTAAGAAGACTATATGCTAACAAATATGATAAGTTTATTAAATATTTTAAATAATGCAAAAATCTAAACATAAAAAAATATATATACCAACCAATCATTTCAAGTTGAAATAAAAAGACATCAATTATATATCATATTTAAAGAACGGGTTCAAGTTCTAATAGCAAGTCCGGTTTCAATGGGTTCGGTTCAGGTCATTCACCTGTAAAATCGGTTTGGGTACATAATCAGTTCAGGTATAAAACAGGTTTGGGTACAAAATAGGTTCGAGCACGAAGCACGTTCAGATTTGGGTCGGTTCAAGAATAAAGTGGATCCGGGCACATAATCGGGTTAGGTTCGGGTCGGTTTTGTTTTATATTATGTGGCACCGTTTGGGTTGGGTATAAAACATGGGTCAGGTCCAAAGAGCTTTGAGTCTTTATTTAAAATACCCAAGATCCGATCCATTTTTATTACAGGTCTACATTTTGGACCTGACCCAAATCCATGGATCTACTAAAATTGGGTCTGGTCGGGTATACCCAACCCAGTTACAACCCTACTAATAGGGGATGGACCACACGTAATTAACCAGAGAATTAGAAAAAAAATGTATGAAATAGATTTAGGTAATCTAAATCCATATGAATCTGATGAAGAAGGGTTGAATCTGGATCTGAAACATATGGTAATGATGGATCCGCGAAAAGAAGTCTGAAAACAAGCTATTCACATGTAAAAAGTGTAAGCAATAATTTATTCAAATTGGAATTTTTGAAGCATCAAATACTGGTTTCAATCTGAGTATGAAAATAATCCAGTTAATCAAACCTAAATCTGATCCATATACACATTTGGATCTTAATTTGTTTTAGGGATCCATATTCAGAGACATGGTGTTGGATTCGGATAAAAGATGCAACAAATCCTGATATATTGGCTTTCAAGCATCATAGGGTCAGAAATATGGAGCATTGGAATCGTATTCACGTGAAGTTAGGTGCAAAAGCTTGGACAATACGTGTGCTATTCTACGAAGAGACAAGGGGGTGGGTGAAATTTAAAAATTATGCATATTTAAAATTCCTTTACAAACATACAGTCATGTGTCGCTGGTTTGCCCGAGTGGTTAAGGGGGAAGACTTAAGATCTTCTGCACATAAGTGCGCATGGGTTCGAACCCCATAGCCAGCAAAGTTTTTTTTTGCAGAAAAACATAGTTTCTTATTCAAATGGATATATTACGTTAATTTATATCATAATATTTTCCCCACACGATCTGTTCCTTGGGCCTCTCAATAAGTAATACTGATCTTTGGGTCTCTCAAAAATATATTATTTTAACATTAACCCCATGCGTTACTTGTGATTTGAATAGGCATGCAAATGAGCTGGGTCTGTACCCCAAACCTGACGCATATTCAAGCCCAAGCTCATACCAACACATCAAACGAGTTAAAAGCTGATGCATATGGGGCAGATAGGTTGATCTAGGGCATTTCCCAAAATTGACCTAGACTAGCTAACACCCAATTGGATTTGATTTTTGCCTAGCAATTAGGGGTGCAAACTGATCGGATATAGTTTCATATCTGATCTGAATCCAACAAGTTACTTCCATATATGGATTCTTAAAATAAGATCCAAATGCGCATTCCGGTCAGAATATGCTGATGCTGATTATTTTTGGATTCAGATCAGTATTTTAGGTTGGAATTTGGATTGTGTTTTTTTTCATGTAAAGATCTTGTTTTCAATCTTTTATTACTCAATTTAATATTACCACATATATTTTGGATCTGCTTTCAATCTTACTTCATCAGGTCTGATTCAGATCTGGATCAACTGTTCGCATTTTGGATTCAAATTCGGATATGGCATGTGATCCAGCGCATATCTGATCCGTTTGCATCCCTACTAGCTAGCAACAGACTCAGCCTCTAAATTATGTGCCACTATGGTGGGTTTAGGTTAACAACAAAACTTCCTGTTCCTTCAAACATAATGCTTTAGGTCAGTGTTAGGGATGTAAATGGTTCGGATGTGACCAATACCATACTCGACCAAATGGATGTTAGCTAAAGGGATTTAGATTCGGATGGCGAAAAGCTTGCACGAGATCTGCTTTTATTTTTACATGCAAACAGATTCGGATATCCATCAAATTCGGATATTTGTTAGATTCGGTCACAGAAAATCAAAAAGTATATCTGAATCCAATTATAATCGGATATGGTTTTGACTTACCAAATGCCATTAAACAGAATCGAATTGAGTCGGATATCGGATAAAATCCTATTCATTGACATCCCTAATGCGGAGGCCACCTAATTGTCTCCTAAAAATTCTGACCAAAAAGTCTACTCTGCAAAAAAAAAAACAGTACCAGGTCATCAGAACGCTTAGGTGAACTTTTCTATAATCCAAATGACCGTGAAAGGTTTAGATGGATTAAACACCATATTCAGAACAGTATGTGTGGACCTTCTAATTCTTACATGGGTTACCCATAGATCCACACAACTTTTTTGATTTTTGGGCTGCTCCAAATCCACATCAATACCAGCAACTGTGTTTTTGTTTTCTTTTTCTTTTGTTTTGAAAGGCAAGCTGGAGTTAGGCAGACCCCTACCAGTTATATACAACTATACCACTGGGTTTTGAACCTGCAACGTCCCAATACAAGGTGATGTGCACTAGCTGCTCCTATTAGACAAGCGGAGCCCCTGTTGTTATTTTTTTAAATGAAAGAACATCATACCAGCAACTAGGAGTGGGCAACGGGCTGGGCCGATGGGCCAAGATGACCCAGGCTACCATGGGTCAGGTTCAGGCTAAGATTTTAGGCCCTGGCCAGGGGCCGGTTTCAGCCGGATGGGCCTGAGTTATTTATTAATTTTTTATAATATAAATTTTTAAAAATTAACTATTACATAATGACTTGGTAACTATTACTATTTACCTAATTAGTTGCATTAATTTTATAAAAACTAGAAAGATAATTATTTGGGTACATAAGAAGTTGAAAACTTGTTAATTATTACTATTTACAAATGGATTTGGGTTGGGCCATGCCGGACCCGGCCGTTTCACAATGGCCCGTTGGGCCAATGGGCCGAGTCATGGGTTGCTCTACAAACCCGAGCTCGTTAAGAACCGGGCCAAAACCCGGCCTGTTAGTAAATGCGCCGAACCACACTTAAAGCTCCACATGCCGAGCTCTAAACGGGCTTGGGCTGGACAGGGCCGCTCAAGAGAAGTTGAGGTTCTAGGTGAATCCTTCAAATGAGGCCCTAAATTTTTTTTTTTTACATAAAATTTTTTTCATTGTTTTGTTTTTATATATCTTCTCATTACGTCCACGTAACTTGAAAATGAGATTTTCAGTAAACTAAAATAATGAAATATTTAAGCCTAATTCATCAAAACTATATGGGGTTGTTGCATCTCAATCCTAAATCCTAAGCCAAAAAACATACTTCCTAGTGTCACAAGTCAACCAATCAAACAAAATCGCTTGCTAATGAAACTCCATTTATCAAAAATTTGAGATTGAATCAATCTTGAAATATGAACAATTATTTGAGCAGAAAAAAGACTCCTGAGCGACCATTGCATACAAACACATCATATTAAGAACATAAATGAGGCATCAAAGCCAGAGGCAAACTAGATTAGTTGTTAATGTGTCCACCGACTGTACTGCTGAACTGTTCAAGAAAACTGCAATGTGCTTGCCATCAGGAGCCCAACCGATGCTTGTAATTAAGCCATTGCCCTCATCTACGGACATCAACTCAGAAGCAACCCCATCCGATGCATCCCAGAGAAAGACAAAGTCCCCAAGACCAATAGCCAAAATGTTAGTGCTGCTCTAGTCAAGCAGATTCAAATAGTAGTCATCCTGAAGCTTAGGTACATCCAGAGTTCTCTCTACAGACTGAGAAATCAAAAGAAACTATTACTACCTCATAAGAAGAACAATGCTGAAAGCACAAAACAAGCTGCAATTCCATCAACCAAGATTTGTCTATCAGCGAAAAGTGTTGTTGAACCACAAGGACACACCTGAGATATATCTTCGAGGCTTGGTGGTTCCGGAGCCGTGCGGAGATGAGCTATCACGACACACTTCCTGAAGAACATTCTCCACAGGTTTCGAAGGTTTGCTTCTGAAAGCAAGGATCCTGGTTCGGTTCTTCAGGCACAGCTCTGCAAGGCTTTTACTATATGTTTTTTGGGATAGAGTCAGTGTTTCTAATGGTTTCTCTATTTGAAATCCAAAATTTGGAGGCCCTAGGCAGTGGCCTCAAATCTCAAAGAGGCCAGCTGGCCCTAGGGCCGGGCCTTCCCGATGCCCACCCCTACCATCAACTGATAGTTATCAGAAGCTTCTTTAAACCTCGGTAGCTCATTTCTAAACTGCAAAACCAAACTGTAGTAACTGGAAGCACCCTCTAGAGGTGGAAATCACAATTTGAAGCAGTGCCATGCTTCTCTTGAAGAGGGGGAAAGCATGGGGAAACTCGCTTCTCATTACATGGGAAGTGTGTTTTCCTTGCTTCTCAACTTGATTCCTTGGTGCATTCTCGTCGCTTCTCACTCGCTTTCCCCTCGTTTGTCACTCACTTACCCTCAGTTTTTATGTTTTCATGTTAATATATATTAGTTTATACTATAACAAATTTGCACAAATTCATTTTATTTCGCTAAGGGCAGTTGGCCTAGATGGTATACCTATCGAGGCTTGGAAATGCTTGGGAGAGAAAGGTTTAGAATGACTGACAAATCTTTTTAACAAGATTTGGCGGACAAATAAGATGCCTAATGAGTGGAGGAAGAGTACTTTGGTGCCTCTATATAAGAATAAGGGTGATATTCAAGATTGCACAAACTATCGTGGTATGAAACTCATGAGTCATACTATGAAACTTTGGGAGAGGGTGATTGAGTCTAGGTTGAGGAAGGTTGTCATGATATCGGAGAATCAATTTGGTTTTATGCCTGGAAGATCAACTATGGAAGCTATACATTTTCTTAGACAACTTATTGAGAGATATAGAGAGAGGAACAAAGATTTGCATATGGTTTTTATTGATTTGGAGAAGGCATACGATAGAGTACCTAGGGACGTTCTCTTGTGGACAATGATGAAGAAAGGTGTTTCTCTCAAGTACATTAGTATAATTAAGGATATATATATGAAGGAGTAGTAACCAATGTCCGCACTTGTGGAGGGGTGACAACCAATTTTTCTATAATGGTTGGGTTACATCAAGGATCTGCTTTAAGCCCTTTCCTATTAGCTATAGTGATGGATGAACTTACGAGATCAATTCAAGAAAATGTGCCGTGGTGTATGTTGTTTGCTGATGATATTGTTTTGATTGATGAGTCTAGAGCTGGGGTTAATGCTAAGTTAGAATTATGGAGACAGACATTGGAAGCAAGAGGTTTTAAGTTGAGTAAGAGTAAGACAAAATACATGGAATGTCGGTTTAGTAAGCAACGAAGTAATGATGGGAGTGTAGTGAAGCTTGGTGAGCAAGAAATACCGATGGATGATTGTTTCAAATATTTGGGATCTATCATTCAAAAGTATGGAGAAATTGATGGAGATGTAAATCATAGGATAAAGGTTGGGTAGATGAAATGGAAAAGTGCAACTAGAGTGTTGTGCGATCGTAGAATGCCATTGCGGTTGAAGGGAAAGTTTTATAGGACGACTATTAGGCCCGCTTTACTATATGGTACGGAATGTTGGGCTGCTAAGAGACATCATATTCAAAAAATGAGTGTAGTTGAGATGCGTATGCTGAGATAGATGTGTGGAAATACAATAAAAGATAAGATTCAGAACGAGGAGATACATAAGAAGGTAGGCGTTGCACCCATTGAAAATAAGATGAGAGAGAATCGTTTACGGTGGTTTGGACATATTTGGCGAAGGCCTAATGATGCTCCAGTTAGAAGGATGGAAAAATGGGAAAATATATTAGTTAAAAGAGGTTGGGGTAGGCCTAGGAAGACATGAATGGAGGTGATAGGAAAGGATATGAATGCTTTGAACCTCACCGAGGACATGGCATTGGATAGAAATGATTGGAGGAGAATGATTCATGTGGAAGACCCAAAATGATTTTCTTTTTTGGTTCATATCGCCAACCCCAATTGTTTTGGGATGAAGGCGTAGTTGTTGTTGTTGTGTCATTTTATTTCGCTTTCTACTTCTCTTCATGGTGTTTTCTTTTTCGCTTTACATATGTTTCCATATTTTGCTTCAAAATTGTATATTGTTTTGCCTTCCCACTAATTTTTAACAATTGCTTCTTAGCTTCAGTTTTATGCATTGCTTCTATTAAGCCCACAAACCCGTTAAAGATGACGTAGGCTAAAAGGGGGACATGCCCACGGGAACATTTCCAAGCGAGAAATGAACACAACTAGCATTCACGCCAAAAACAATGCCTAAAATTAAGGAAATGACCACAACGAACACACACTAGACTAAAATGGTTTCACACGACTAAGGGCTGAATTTGGGGATGCCAATTCGGGAACCCAAACAGACCCTAAAACGGTCACAAGCGATATTTTAATTAATGTCAAAATAAAACTAAGTATGCTGTCAAAAACAGGATGCAAAGGATACGTGCACACTCGTTGAGGCCTTTCACCGAACACTTGGTGAATGCCTCTAAAATAGAATTTAGGCAGAGTTTTTCTCTAATTTTTCTAACGTGAAAATGGATATGTGACATGTCCTAACAATACCTGTAACGAATTCAGACACGAACATTCTCAATCATCAACGATTCAAGTTCTAAAAAAAATCAAACTCAAACAGTCCACAATATACCCCTGTCCTAAATGATACCTTCTAAGAACAAAAATCAGATCTCATTCAATGAATCGAAAAACCAGATTTAGTAACTAATGAAGCAAGCCACAACTAGGAATTTGATTCAGCTGGTAGGACATTAGATAAAAAAAAAAGAAACTACTTGAAAATCCTCCATACCTGCAATAGCCCAAATAGTTGCTAACACTGTGACCCAAGTGTGGACGACTATCGAAGAAGCATTAGCTCTGGATTCACAGGAGCATGAGCATGAATGCGTCTTGCTTCAAAAGTTATAAACATATCGAAGAAGAAATCAGTCTCTTGTTGAATACATATCACTGCAATCGAGAAACCCATGAGCGATCAAACAAAAGTGTTCCCCTTGTTCAATATCCTCAGTCAAGGATACGAGGCATTCATCACCACCACGATGAAACCACCAACCCCTACCTACAAGTTGTTGATTCCTCTCTTCCAGAATAATGAAACTATGAGGAACCTTCAAAGTTCGAAGGGCAGTATTGCGGCAAGAATAATTACCACAGATGTGGTTTTTAAGGCCAGTTCATCTCCAGGGGGCTCCAGATTCAGGCAAGTAGGCCAACAATCAACAGAGCAGCAAAAGTCAGAATCAAAACTTGCAGGGCAACTAGCAGAATACTGAAAATAAGCAAAATTCCTGACAATAGAAAGATAAAGGCATCCTGTGTCAGATACGTTTTAATCCTAACAACACAACTTTGAAATGTTACCACATGTTCAATCAAATGTACCAGTCGGGGGACATAGCACAAGCATTTACGGCTGTAACGGTCCAGGGCTAGCTCGCATGTAACGGCAGATTCAAATATGCTTTGTCATTGGGCCTCAAAAAATAATGGTTGGAAATGCTGAAAGCATTACCAATGTAGGTTCTACCACTTTAGATCTTGACAAAGGCAAGTTAGATCTCAACAATGTTTTGGTCGTTTCTAAGATCTTATTTCAGTTGGTCAATTAACTTCACTAATTGTACTGATCATTTTGTGATAAAAGATAGGGATACCAGGACAGAGATAGCGTCGGGGCATAGACAAGGGATCTTTATGTGCTTGAGCTCAAGAACAAAGAAATTTTGTTTTCTCTCAGGTGGTGAACAATGACGTTTGGCATCAATGTCTAGGGCATCCCAATATCGATGTCACTGAACTTTTAATCAAGAAAAATCCCATTTCTAGTTTTGGTGATAAGAATAAGCACGTTTGTTATGGTTGTGCTTTGGCTAAGTCATCTCATCTTCCTCTTCATGATTCTGATTATATTTGTGTTGAACCTTTTGAAAAAGTTCATTGCTATCTTTAGGGTCCCGCTCCCCAATCCTTGATTCAGGGTTTTAAATACTACACTATTATTGTGGATGATTTTTTACCAGGTTCGTTTGGTTCTACCCCTATAACACAAATCCGACTTTGAGCAATGTTTTTATGATTTTCATAAGATGGTTGAAAATGGTTTTCAAAGGAAGGTGAAGATTTTCCAATCAGATGGAGGGGGCAAATTTATTGGTGTTTTTTTTTTTGAAAAATATTTGAGAAATCATGGGATTCATCAAAGTTTCTCATGTCCCAAAACTCCCGATCAAAATGGCCGGGTTGAGCCAAAACATTGCAGCATAACAAAACTTGGTTTATCCATGATGTACCATGCCCATATACCTAAAAAGTAATGGGTTGAGTTTTTTTATGCCACTATGTGGTTACTTAACAGGCTACCAAGAACTCTTTTGAACATGGTTTGCCCTTACAAAAAATTATTTGGAGAAAAACCATAATACTATTATTTAAGAGTTTTTTATTCATAATGCTTTCCATTACTCCAAGATTATGTCAAAAACAAGTTTGAACCACTGGCTTTACTATGCGTTTTCATGGGCTATAGCGAACACCATAAAGGATATAGGTGTTTACATGCAGAAACCCTGTGTATGTATATTAGCAAACATGTGATTTTAAATGAATTATTATTTTTTTCCTTTTAAGCAGAGAAACAAAGAAGATTGTATTGATAATGAGGTATTTGATTTTTCTAATTGGGTTTCATGTGGTGATGCTATTACCACAAATCAGTGAAGCTGATATAATGAGGATAGACCTGCTGCCGAAGACGTCACTGATCATAGGAAAGGAAATTCTAGTTCTGAATTTGACCAACATGAAAATGATGAACATTCATGATGATTAGGTCAATCATGGTGATCTTGTAAGGCCATATGGTCATAATGTGACTTTTGGAGGGCCTTTCTAACCATTACACTATTCAAATTCAAGAGATGTGTCTCTTGAGGGGATGAAAGGATTTCTCCCAGGTGTATCCCAAAACTAGAACTCTTCACAACTATAAATGCAAATGAAACTGGTAAGGTTCAATAGTATAAGAAAATACAGAAACCATATAAGCATTCACGGTTGCAGTTATAAAGGCATTCGATCTTATGAACGAGTTGAGACTTCGGATTCCCTGGCGATTTTAAGCATAACAACGACATCTTCATCCCACTGAAATTATGCATTTCATCATATAGGTCCAAACATTGGTATTAGAGCGAGTTCGACAGATCCCTTTTGGTGTTGGAATCAGTCTATGCGTGCGGGCGTGTTGACGTAGAAATTGAACATCGGTGACGACAACGTCTCATTGTTAAAAAAATGTGCATAAAGAAAAATCAAAAATCAAAAATCAAAAATAAAAAATCAAAACAAGAGGTCAGTTTTTATTTTTTTCGATTTGGACAAATCGGTGAACCAAGCATTCCCGATTTACGTAAAATTTAAAAAAAAGAATAGAAAGAGGGTTCGGCCCTCTTCATTTTTTTTTTATTTTTTCAGGTAGAGAGAATGAAAACCACCACCGGTGGTGATCAGACACCGGTGGTGGCCCGGTCATACTGACCTCTCTCTCTATGTGTCGAATCATCCAATTTTTGGTGGTCGCAGTGCCAAAAAAGAAAACAAAAAAAAAATTAAGAGAAAGAGGGTTCGACTCTCTCTTTCTATACTATTTTCTTTATATCGACAAGACAAAGCGAATTGGCTCGTTGAAATTTCCTAATTTTGTCCAGGGAGAGAGTTATGGTTCCTTGACTGTTTGAACATATGTCCCCATAAATTTATATGTTCTAAGTATAATTGACTCATTAAAATTTATTTGTTTCGCATTCTGTGTTAATATGATAAGTTTATATAAAATACCTCTTAATTTTATTCAAAATTTTTACTAAAAAATTGTCTGTCTTATATCATTACCCCCTTAAAAGAATTTCGTCCTCAAAATTTTGTTACAAGTACTACATGAATAGCTCAGAATGTTTCTCTCACATATTGGATTGATAATGCTATCAACAATAAGATTAAGTAGGCATGACATTTCTTTCACTAGTACGTTAATGTATCTATCTCAGTAATATATCGAATAAACTATTATGCAATTATTTGTAAGGTGTTTAAATAGGTGTGGTATGTCATTCACCTAGTTTGTTATCACATTTATTCTAATCATCACCTTATATCATGATCTATAATTGATGATGGTATGTTTCTTATATTTGAATTCAATATCAAATCATGCTACAACAATAGCAGCTTAGTTAAATCCATAGTCTCACAACTAGCTATCAATCATAGTCATTCTATGTAACTATTTCATATATCCTGATCATTCTCTCAAAGATCTACCATATTGGAATAAGTCTCCTCTCAGATTATCTAGTCTTGGAAATGTACCTCCTCATAGGTTGTTGTAAAACCCATAAATTTTTGATATTTTTACTAGAAATACAGTGAATTTAAGGCTATAATATTATGAGAATTAAATTATAATTCAAATATTAATTATGATTCATAATAAAATTTAAGCTGAAAATTGATTCTGAATTATATTTTTGATTTATAATCAGATTTAATCTAAATTTTAGTTGAACTTAAAAGAAATTTAATTTGAATTTCAATATTAGTTCGAATTTGAATTGAGTGTGTATTTGAATTTGGACTGTCATTTTGATTTCGCTTTCAATTTCTAGAGTTTTATCAAATTTGGATTTTGGTTTGAAAAATTGAATTCAAATCAGATTTGGATTTGGATTTGAGTTTATGTTTAATAAATGTGTCTGAAATATTATAATTACATTTGAGTTTGATTTAAATCTAAATCAAGACTTAATTGAATGTCAATTTAAGTATGAATTGTACAATAATTTTAATTTTTATTGAAATTGAATTTAAAATTTTAAATTAAATTTAGAGATAATACCTATGATTTTTCATGGTAGTTTTAATGAATAAAATAATATTAATGATGAATTTTATGAGAAAGAAGCATAAAATGAAAATTAACCTAAGATGAATTATAAAAAATATCTTATAAAAAATTAAAGTTGATTTTAGTGAAATTTGCATTCATAATTAAATTTATGAAAAAGATAGAATTTAATAAAATAATTGATAACTTTTATCAAAATAAAGTCGAATATGATTTCAGATGAATTTAAGATAATTTGATACAAATGAAATATAATTTTAATAAATTAAATTTAGTTTCATGAGTTTAAAATCTAATTTATAAAAAAAAACTCTCAAAATGACAATGGGTCCTGCCAACCCTAGTGGAAATCGCTTTTGAAGTACATTTTTGAGAAAATAACATTTTTAGAAAAGAATTTAAATACGCTAGACAAATCATGGTTTAAAAGAATTTCATATGCATTTAAAAATAATTTGGTTTGTATTTAGAGTCATTCTATTTAAACTTAAATTATATTTTTGAAAGAATTAAAATCCAAAATAATAAATAAAGTTAATTAGGAAAATAATTAGAATGGAATGTAAATTTTAGTTTAACTAAATCATATTAAATGGTAGAGGTCCATAGGTAGGTGTCCCATCCTATGTGGCACCTCCTTATTGACTTAAGAAAAAAAAACTAAGTTAAAGGTTTAAATTAAAAAAAATTAAAAGTTATAAAAAACTAATTTTTTATAGCCAAAGTCAAAACTTGCATAATATCTAAAGGAAAGCATCCAAAGGGGGACGTCCCATCCTAGATCTTTCTAAGATGGGGGCTGAGTAATAATAAGGAAGGAAGATGGGAATAAAGAAAAGACAAGTGAAAAAAGGAAAGAAAGAAAAATACCTTAACAAGGTCAAACTTCCTTGCCAAGCAAGCAAGCTTGACCACATGCAATAAGGAAAGATTGAAACCCCATATGGGGGTGTTGACCAACCCTAGGAGACATATACTATATTATATACAATGTATACATTACATAAAATAAAACTAACCTAAGTTCACTACTTAGAAAAAAAACAATGCAAATGAAAAAAAAAGAGAAAAGAAAAAAAAATAGAAGAAAGGAAAGGAGGATGAAAATTAAATCAAGGGGTGATATTAACCCAGCCCCTTGATCTAATCTCTATATTCTATAAAAAGTGAGGAGGGGCTCACGCCCCCCTATTTGCCTCTCTTTAGATTTTTTTGAGTTTTTCTCTCTTCTTCCTCTTTCTTCTTTTCTTCTATCTTCTTTGTGTTTTTTCTCTTGTGTAACCAAGAGGTGAACCTATGTACATTGGTGAAGCCGGCTGAGCATCTGGACACAGCCACCACATGAAGCGGACGTCCAGTTCACTTAGAGAGAGTTCATTTTTTGGCTAAGAGGAGAGTTTTCGCAAAAATGTAGGGGTTCTATTCTCTACACGTAGATCGGAATTCGTAGACACGAGTTTATTCTGATTTTTAATATAACAAACCTTGTACCAAAACCTTCATATGAGGGTTCGGTGTTAAACTTGTCAAAATTAGAGTAGAGGGTATTATGAAGAAAACCCCTCTCAAAAATCATTTTTGCTAAAAAGCAGTTTTGACTTAGAACCAAATCAAATTTGATTTTAGTAGTAATATGCGTAGATACACTCAAAATCAAGGGTGTATACATGCATATACGTATGATGAAAATTATGATATAAACCCTAAAGAAAAAAATATTGTGCAAAATGGCTATTGGGTTCAAATACGGACAAATCGGGTTAGCCGATTAGCCCAGATTCAAAATATTAAGTTGTCAAAAGGAATGACCTTTGTAAATTCTAATTTGGATTGATGAAGAGTGGTTTAATCTGATTTTCCCATAACAAAATCGGTTTGACCCCCTAGAGAGAATGATTTACTTGAAATAAAAATGAATAATTTCATGTATGTCATATGTTATGAGTTTTTCAGAAACAAAAACCATTTTTGAAATGCAATAGAATAATACATATTGTTGTTTGGCAAAAATTTTAGTTAGAATTCTTGATTTAATGTCTTTATGCATGTGGTATGTTGTTAGTTATGATTTTGTTATTTTTGTCATGAAAAAATATGTGTCTCTATGCTTGAAATTATAAAAATATTGAAATCATTTATGAGAAAATGGTATTTAGGAAGAGATTGATTTTCTAGCCCAACAACTGCAAAAATGAAATTTGTCTATGATGGATTAGAAATTTTGAGATTTTATTTGATAGTTTGATGTTAAAAAAAATAGAAATATGAATTTAGGTGACTTATTTCAGTTCACCTGAATGCATATTACCTATTATTATGTATTTTTGGCCTATACTCAGACCGGTAAATCATTTGAGTCTCCCTCGCTTGGAGGAGTTTTTATGAATGATTTATTGCATTAAAAAGATAACAAAATTTTACACATTGTGTGAAATTTTGAGCTTTGTTTTTGGACGGAGCACTAAAATGTGAGTCAGAACAGAAAAGTAAAGGCATGCACTAAATTGGTCATATCTCTCTTATACAGAAGAATTTTTATAAAAGATTTGTGGCATCGAAAAGCTGATGATTTTTTTTTTACAACTTGTCAAAATTTCAGCTATGTTTGACAACTATGCACTTTTCTGTGATACTTTTAACTGTAAGACAAAATTGATGTTCGACAATTTCTGAATCGGTTAAATACTACAAGAAAATAGGTGATTAGCGACGAAATTTAGTGACGAAATTATTCTGTCGCTAGTTAGCGACAGATTAACGAGAGAAACACATCTGTCGCTATAATCAATGGAATTTACGAAAATAGTGACAAAATATATCCCGTCGCAAAATTTGTCGCTAATTAGCGATGGATTTTGCGAGAGAATATTTTGTCGTAATGGACTCACCATTTAGCGACGTCTTTTGCGACGAAAAATATTCTGTCGCGATTTAGCGACGGAATTGGCGACGAAATATATTTTGTCGCCATTTCTGTGTTTTGATTTATGGTGGCTTAGCGATGGAATTAATCTGTTGCTAAGTCGTCGCCAAATGTCGCATAACCCCTAATCCCAACCCTCTTTTTCTTTTCTTCTTTCGCTGCCCCCGCTCCCGCCCGCCGCCCTCTTTCTTCCGCCGCCCTATCCATCCCGTCGGCCTCTCTCCGACCCCTACCGTTCGCTGGCTGCCGATCCACGTCAACCTTCCGCCGCCGCACAAAGACATGCAAGTAATTTATAAAATTTTGGCAGGGGGTCGACCCCCTGCGTTTCCGGCAAAAGGTCGACCCCCTGTGTTTTCGGCAGGCGGTCGACCCTCTGCGTTTTCCGGCACGTGGTCGACCCCCTGCATTTTCCGGCAGGGGGTCGACCCTCTGCGGTTTTCGGCAGAAGGACGACCCCCTGCGTTTTCCGGCAGGGGGTCGACCCCCTGTGTTTTCGGCAGGCGGTCGACCCCCTGCGTTTTCTGGCAGGCGGTCGACTCCCTGCGTTTTTCGGCAGGGGGTCGACCCCCTGCATTTTCTGACAGGTGGTCGACCCCCTGCGTTTTCGGCAGGGGGTCGACCCCATGCGTTTCTATAGGTCATTGGGTGCTGGGCTTCTCAAGACCTATGCAAGATGTTTTCATTTGCCTCGGTTTTTTTTTCGGCAGGTGATGACTTCATTTTAAAACCGTGTTTTTTTTTCAGATTTCTCAACGAAACCCACTTGTGCTCAGCCACCCGTGGTAAGTAAGTGACAAAAGCAATGCAAATCGGGTAAATACCCGTGGTGAGTAAGTGATGCAATCACATCACATGCTATTTAATTTAATGGATATAACACTTTATTGTTCACACACTTACTTAGTTGTTGATATCTAGGGCTGCTTTGTTGGAGTTCGGAGATCATGCTGAGCATGATTTTAATGTATGAGAATAGAAGTATTCTTATTTTTGGAGTATGGATTCCATGCTAGGCATTGTAGTAGTTAGTGGAATATTGAAGTGTGTTTGCTGCAGGTACATGTTTGACATTTGTTTGATATGAATGATTTCAATGTATTGCAATGTTTGATGTAATTGTATCCATGCTTGCATGTAGTTACTTTCAATTTGATTATGGCTTCCATGTGAAATTGTATAATGAAAGCATGCTTCAAATGAATGTATCGTGTCATTAATAGTTTGCACATGAAAATATTAAGTTAACAATGCATGCATCATAATTTTTGTTATTGTATGACATCATATATTGCATGATAAATTTGATATTTTTTTCATCATAACATTCTGATGGTTCTCTTTTAACTGGTTCGGTTATTATTTGTAACATCATACGAAAATGACTGCAAACTGTGAATGGATGTACCGTAGGATAGTGGACAATGAGTTATCACATGAATATATGGATGGTGTTGAAAGTTTTATTGAATTTGCAACGACAAGTGTCAGTATAGTGGATCCCACAGGTCAGATTAGGTGTCCCTGCAAGATTTGTAAGAATAATCGATTTGTAGAACCTCATGGCGTTAAACATCACCTATACAAGAAGGGTTTTGTGAGTGATTATCAGAATTTGACATTTTATGAAGAAGAATTTAGAAACAATTTTGATGCACGGGTGAATGATTTGAATGCATTGCAATACTTGATGTGAATGATTTGAATGCATTGCAATACTTAATGAGAATGACTTGATTGTATTGTAATACTTGATGTGAATGACTTGAATGTATTGTAATACTTGATGTGAATGACTTGAATGTATCGTAATACTTGATGCGAATGAATGGGTTGTATTGTACTTGATGTGAATGTTTTGAATTATTTGAATGTATTGTAATACTTGTTGCGAATTATTTGAATGTATTGCAATACTTGATGCGAATGATTTGAATGTATTGTAATACTTGATGCAAATTTTTTTAATGTATTGTATAACATTTGTTATTTGTTAGAATATGGTTCGTGGATGTTACAATGGTCGTTCATCCAGTAGTAGTCAGACCCAACCTTCATCTTCACGGGCACCTGTGATAGGTATATCATTTAACTAATTAGATGCTTGATTAGTTGAAATGCGCATTCTGAGAATTTCTAACTTATTTTTTTACAGATGATGTTTCGCCTGTACACAACCCACCTACACTAGTTGATCACACAAGTCAGGAGCCAACACAGGATGCAGGGTCTTCTCAGTCTGGCACAAGAAGACTCATTTGAATAGTGTATATTGATAATCGACCGTAAGTATTTCATTTTCAATTATTACATATCTTATAAATATTTTATATTGATATTTACTGTGTACCAATTCATATACAACACGAGGTTTGAGCCACAAGAAGTAGTACGCGAGATTAGGAATTCACTTCTTCAACATCTACCAGGACCAGTTGCTCAATGAAAAGAGTATCCAAAAGAGGTGATAGACAAATTGTGGTCCTCATTCACGGTATATAGTTGTTTGTCATAGTTAATGTGTTTCATATTTAATTTTTTTTTATAATCATGTCTACTAACTTTTTGAAAATATATATAGGCTTCGAATCGCTTTGCGACTACGGTGGAGGAACATGATGCAAAGAAGGTGTGGCAGAGGGTGGCTGCCAATCTATTTGCAGACATGCTGCACAATATGAAGACTGCAGCAAAAAAAACATCTGGTGGAATAGATGATCCACTACAGTGGAAGGGCCATGACCCTATTACTATCAGTAGAGATTATTGGGAGGGAATGTGCGACAAGTGGGCGGAGGATGCATTTCAAAATCGCTCTGCAAAGGCTGCACAAAATCGAGCGAAAATGCCCGAAGCCCATCTACACACAGGTGGATCTAAGACTTTTGGGATCCACCTGAAGAAAATGGTAACTCATCAATATATAATATCAATTTTATAAGTATTGTTGTAAACTTGTTAACTAAATCTTTTATCATTTAACTTCGCAGGAAGCAGAAAAAGAAGACATTGTACCATATAAGGATGTGTTTGTTGAAACACATAAACGGAAGACCACGTGAGACTTCGTATCAGAAAAGGCGAGAACGACAACGATATGTATTTATTCTATTAATAATCATTGCAATATGCAAGTTATCATAATGTTATCATTAATTATTAATGCATACTTTAAACATTATTTTGTAGGAGGCATATGAGCAACAGATGGTAGAGCGATATGGCGATGACGCTACTCAGCATCCATCATTTGATCCTGCAGCATGGGTGACTGCAGTAGGTGAACCCAAAAAGGGTCGTGTGTTCGAATTTGGGAGTAATATGAACACTTCACCTGTTATTGCTTCTTCGAGTTACAGCTCACAAACTTCTTCCGTCGACATAAGCTCTAAGCAGCATCATATTCTTTCTGGTGATAATGTACGCCAGATCGTTAAGGACACAATGCATGACTACTTCCATGAAACTGTCGCCGACGTTCTCCGAGCTGAGTTCAACAGTTTTTTGCTGAACATGGAAACTTCGATTGCAGGTCCCTCTCAGGCATGAAAGTTTCATGCAATATATTGCATGTCGTTAGATTTCATGTAACTTTGATTGCCTTAACATATTCAATTTTTTTGACTGCTTTAGAACACATATGAGCATGCTATAATCACATATTCAGTTTTTTGACTGCCGTAGAACACATATGAGCATGCTAGAATCACATATACAGCTTTTTGCCTGCCTTAGAGCACATATGAGCATAGTAAAATCACATATAGAGTTTTTCTGACTGCCTTAGAACACATATGAGCATGCTATAATCACATATTCAGTTTTTTGACTGCCTTAGAACACATATGAGCATGATCGAATCACATATATAGCTTTTTGCCTGCCTTAGAGCACATATGAGCATAGTAGAATCACATATAGAGTTTTTTGCCTGGCTTAGAGCACATATGAGCATGCTATAATCACATATAAAGTTTTTTGCCTGCCTTAGAGCACATATGAGCATGATAGAATCACATATAAAGTTTTTTTGACTGCCTTAGAACACATATGAGCATGCTATAATCACATATTCAGTTTTTTGACTGCCTTAGAACACATGAGCATGCTATAATCACATATTCAGTTTTTTGACTGCCTTAAAACATATATGAGCATGCTAGAATCACATATAGAGTTTTTTTATTGCCTTAGAACACATATCATTCATGATAGAATCACATATAAAGTTTTTTGCTTTGCCTGCCTTAGAGCACATATGAGCATGATAGAATCACATATAAAGTTTTTTTTACTGCCTTAGAACACATACGAGCATGCTATAATCACATATTCAGTTTTTTTACTGCCTTAGAATACATATGAGCATGATCGAATCACATATATAGCTTTTTGTCTGCCTTAGAGCACATATGAGCATGGTAGAATCACATATAGAGTTTTTCTGGCTGCCTTAGAACACATATGAGCATGATATAATCACATATAGAGTTTTTTTACTGCCTTAGAACACATATCATTCATGATAGAATCACATATAGAGTTTTTTGCATGCCTTAGAGCACATATGAGCATGATAGAATCACATATGAAGTTTTTTTACTGCCTTAGAACACATATGAGCACATGATAAAATCACATATAGTGTATAATTTATTTCAATATATTTTGTTTATCAATACTAACTGTTCTTTTCTTGTGTAGGTTGCTAGCGATAATCAGCGTAGCAGAGCTGAATGGACAGATCAAGGCAATGAACAAGAAGACACACAAAATCTTGGCGATGATTATATTAATGTGTTGAATTTGTTCTATTTTTTTTTGTTTCGAAAATGTAATTGTTGAATTGTAAATAATTAAACTTGTTAATTTTAAAGTGGAACGATTAATTGTTTTAGTTTTCTTTTATATATAATTTTATGTGTACTTTGTTTTTTATTTACAAAAAATATAAATTATAGAGGAAATATAAATTGTAGTGTTCTCGATATTTAATTTTTAAATATTTTTTTTATTTTTTTTCTTGTTTGCGACGGATATATCTGTCACTATACATATAATTTAGTGATGGCTGTAAATCCGTCGTCAAGTCGAGGTCACTGTTTAGTACCGACGGATTTGCGACCGAATCCGTCGTTCGTTATTTCGTCGCAATTAGCGACGGAACTGACGACGAATTTATGCCGTCGTCAGTTAGCGTCAAAAAATTCGTGACGTAAGCTATCCGTTGCTACTTCGTTGCTAAGCCGGTTAACGACGAAATAGCGACGGAATAGCGACGAAATGAGGTCATCGCTAATCCACTGCTTTGTTGTAGTGAAAGGCCTGGTTAGTAAATACGTGCGATATCTATACGGTTTTCGAGTATATTTTTACAAATCGTATCATGTTGTATATCTACTGTTAAAATAATTTTATGCAGGGCTTGTGTGCTTAATATGGGCATGAATTGAATGAATTGATTATGCATAGTTTGAATGAAATGATTATGCACGAATTGTCTTTGTTGCCATTTGCTTTTGAATTGAGATGCATGAACATGTGAATATTGTCTCGCATTTGCAACATGTGCATCTATAAGCTCTGAAGATGGTTGAATTTTGTAAACATTATTCAATTGAGTATTGCATAGAATCAATTAATTAAATGAGTTCAAACATGCAACACTAAATACTGATGCTTACAAGGAGAGGGTAAGTGGTACTATCTAGCTTCGTGGATATCATATTTGAGTACGAAATGTTGCTCATCTCCGGTCACAAAGATAGGAAAACCCTCCACATTAGACTACAACGTAAAGAACATAATCTCATGAGTAAAATCTGATGCATCGGGATGGTGGTGTTGAGAGCTTCTCTCGCTCTAGTCATTCTTTACCCGACACTGGTGAATGATGCTTGGTCAGACCAAAGCCATAATTGTTTGAAAACACTGCTTGTGCTATGTCTCTGATCTAGGATTATTGTCTTTGTTAATACCTAGAGGAATAAAAACTGAAACCAAAGTGAATGTGCATTTAGTTAGGCATAGCATGCATCATTTAAAAAGAAAACTTAATTAAGGATAAAAAGTCACTCATGCATACTGTTCGAATTCAGCAATGGTAAGTGCATGACATGTTAATACATACTTGCATTTCATATAAGGTGAATTTCTCAAATTTCTAAGGAAAAATATTTTATCACTTCTAAGGCCGTATTTTCTAGTAATGAAAAAAAGAAAAAGAAAATGTCTACAAAATAAGAAAAGAGAGAATCTTCCCAAGTTATACCAAACGAGTTTTATGGTCATACACATGACAATTTTCTGAGGCTAAAGAGGTGAAGAGATATTCTCTCTCAAAAGAAAAGTGAAGAATTGGTAGTAAAATTTCTATTAGCCACTCATCCCATAATTTCACACATTTCTTTCAGGATCCATCATGGTTATACAAACTCTACAGATTGTATGAACGGATCTGCTTCATCCAAATGCGTCAAAGATCATATCTACACCTAATACCACAATACTCTGGAGTTAAGTTGGCGGCCCAATTAGGGAGAAATATGATTATAATTTTGAAATTGTCAAAGGTGCATTTGCAGATTGTCTAAATCTGAAAGAAGAGGTGCTCTTGGGATATGGCTATGTGCAAGCCCTTAGTTATGTGTGTTCTACGTTGATTTGTCACCTTTGGGGAAGGGAAGAGTGCCAAGTACGAAATGATCTTGACCCCCTTTTATTTTAGTGGAAACTAGATCGGTAGCTGCCATATCAAACCAACTTGCCTCAATAATTTTACAAGTTGTACAGATAAATTCATTTCAAATGATTGGAATGGGGCCTATTCAATTGGGACAACGGCACCACATAACCTTCTTGAAGAGTGGTTACTACTTTTCTCTCACTTGAACATGGGAGTCTCATTTCAATGCCTACACATCAGCAGCTTTTGAAGAATACTAGACAGTGATTGATTGTCGTGTAGTCTTTTCAATATTTCTTCTACCATCACACGTGTGAACGATAACATCTCATCACCAGTTGATGAGCAGGGATCCCATAGCGTGTCATATAATGAAATCCATTCTGCATTCAATTCTAGCCGGTTGTCCCAATTCTCACCTTAGCTGCAAATTAATCTTATTATATATAGTCACTGGAATGTGAGAACTGGAAATATAAGAACTAATGTGAACCGAATTTTTTATGATTTTTTTATTCTTTTCTCTTGAATTTAACCATACAGATGTGATCTACATGTTTGGTTTTATTTAGGCTCTTGAATCATTTGATTTTGATGCATAAATGAGATTTTTTAAGGTTTTAAAATCAATGACTCACATTCTTCATTCAAGCATTCAAAAATCACATTTTTCATTGAAAATACACGATCTAATGGTTTGATTCCTAGCAAATTCATCGTGCCAAACACATCCACATGGTTGGATTTGCAAAAGAAGTGTTGGAAAGGCCCATATTTTCAATTCTCATATTTTGGTTCTCATATTATACTTCTCATATTCTAGTGATTATAAATGGGAGAGAGGGAGGGGGAGAAGGAGGACTGTCCAATAAAAAAAAAAAGTCCAAAATCTACAATCAATGACAATCGAACAACTCCTCTTTCAAAATGCTTGAACATCTCATCAATTGGATCTCATATATTTGTTCTTTATAATTTATTTATTTAGAAATATATTCTATACAAAGACTGTGCGATATATAGGCATGCTTTTAGAAATGTCAAAAAATCAATGGCTCATAATGCATTTAAAAATGTACAATACAAAGTAATGTATGCCGTTGATTTTTAGTGCTTTCAAAAATACATCCAAACATCTAAAATTTATAATCCAAAACATGTCTCTCACTAGACAAAGGATAAAAATCCAATATGTAAAGTCCGATCGATGAAAAACTCAAACATTATAAATGGGATGTCATCGATTATCATTGGTTGTAGATTTTAAACCTACTTTTAGTATATATATATATATGTGTGTAGTTACTGAAAGAATAGGTGTTTAACCCATGCTTAATCATGCTGACCATTGACAATGTAAACATATAATAAAAAACACTAAAAAACCAACTTTTGGCATCAAATAATGCTTTGACGCTGCCAAATAATTTTTATCAGCATTTTTATGTGACCTTTAGTGATGCTGTTAAAGTGCCAATTAAATAATACCTTTTTTTACCCATTTTTTGGGTAAAAAAAGTTGAGTGTTCATCGTGCACACAATGGACACTCAACAACATCAAGTAGGTTTTCAATCACCTATTGATTATGCAACTATATATATATATATATATATATATATATATATATATATATATATATATAGAGAGAGAGAGAGAGAGAGAGAGAGAGAGTAGGTGCTTGTGATACTAGCTTGATGGGTTTTTCTGTTCTTTTGATACTTTTTTTCGTAGTTTCGACCCCATAAATGTGTTGGGCATGGTTTATTTACGAGGAATTTACATATGGATCATATGTTTTCGATGAAAAAATGATAGTTGGAGCCTAAAAAAATTTATAAAGATTTTGGACCATTGATTTTTCAAACCTTATAAAAACCTACCCATGTGTTGGAATATAATACTTCAAGAGGTGATCCCTATAAAATCAAGCACATAGATCACATTTGTATGGTCAGAATTTAAAAATAAAATGAAAAGAACCTGAAAAACCTATCAAGTACTTATTGCAAGTATATATTGTTCAAGCCTGTGTGCTTTAATATATATATATATATATATATATATATATATATATATATATATATATATATAGAGAGAGAGAGAGAGAGAGAGAGAGAGAGACGTGCTTAAACATTAGGTGTTTGTGATACGTGCTTGATATACTATGTAGAGCATAGGTGCTTGATATACATGCTTGATGGGTTTTTATGCTTGGTGTTTTTTTTTTCAGTTTTGACCCTATGATTTAAGAGGAATCCACATGAATAGTGTGTTTTCAATAAAAAAATGATATTTGGAGCCTAAAAAATTTTACAAAGATTTTGGACGGTTTATTTTTTGAAAATTCTAGAAACCCATCCATGAGTAGGAATTGAACACTTCAAGAGCTCATTCTTATAAAATCATGTATATAGATCACTGTCAAAATTTAAAAATAAAATTAAAAAAATCTAACAACTCATCAAGCACGTACCGTAAGCCCCTAATATTCAAACACCTACTCTTTACTCTCTCTCTCTGGCTCTACTTGTACTCTGAAGGTCACCATCTAGATTGTGACTCTCTCTCTCCCTTTATATATATATTCCCCATTGATCTTTGTCACGTGTTCAAACCTGACCTAACTTTTTAGTACCGTGCACTAAGGACAAGGAGGGCAGCCTTTTATATCTGGAGAGGACATTGCCCTTTTAGAGGAAGCATGAACGAAAGATCACAAGTGGATCCATCAAATCTTCGTAACAGTACAGGGCAGCCCATGAAATGCCTAATCCTATTTCCTTGGGCAATTATGTGATACTTTTCACAAATAGGGCTCCACTTGTATCGTAAGAGAACTAGTGCACGTCACCGACGTTGTAGGTTCAAAACTCAATGGTATAGTTGTATAACTGGTACGAGTCTGCCCAACCTAGGGGTGTCAACCTGTGGGGGTTTACCTGGGCCAAACCCTATAGGGTTCGGGTATGGTGATAAATAAGAAGACCCGAATCTAGATCCAAAAGTCCGTTGAATACATTGATCCAGGTATAGTTTGTGAAATTGTATATTGGACGTGGACCCGACTCAAATTCTGATTAAGACTCGCACTTTTTCAATGTAAAAATGATAAAAAATATTATTTTACTGGGTATGATCCAGGTCTGGTTCATGTAGTTTTAATCGGGTCCAGGTATGGTTTCTCTTATAGTAGAGCCGATTAAACCCAAGTCCGGACCTGATACCATACTAAAAAATTGGGTCCAAGTCTGGTTCCACCTGGGTCCGAACCAAACCCGACCCATTGACACCCCTAGCCTAACCCCAGCTTGCATTTCAAAAAGAAAAAAATTATGTGATAATTTCAACTGTCCTTGTTATATTTTTTTTTTAAGAAATAAAAAGCCTCACTTTCGACTCTGTCCTGATCATCACTTAACTGCCCAAATAGGGCTGTCAATAGATCGGGTATCTGACCCATCAGGGTGCAGTCAAACCAGCCCAAGCAACAACCACTCAGGTTTTGGTTCAAGTTCAGGTTAAGTTCGGTTGGGAAAAATAAATATATAAATACATAGACCCGGGTGTGAAAAGATCAGGTTCAACCACATGGCACAAAAATGTGTGAATTAAGCACCATCCTGACACAGGGTCTGTTAGGTGTGGGGCCTAAGACCTAATAGTGGGCAATCAGGTATTTAATGCACAAAAATTGTGCCATGTGATTGCACTCGATTGGGACTCAACCCGGGTATAGCTTATGAAATTTTATACCAGACCTGGACCAAACCCTAGTTTCAATTAAGACCTACAATTTTTCAATATAAAAATAGCAAAAAATATTATTTTATCAGGTATGGTCTGCATCCGGGTATGTTTTTTCTTATATTAGACTCGATTAGATCAGGTTTGGATCTGATACCATACCAAAAAATCTGGTCCAAATCTACCCGTTAGATACCCCTAATCATTTTTATGAAAAAGACACATCGAATAAGGGCAAAGCATGAAGCAAAGAGAAGCCAAGAAAGAGTTGAAGCAAATTGCACCAATATTTTGACTAATAATTAATAACTGCAAAGAGAAACCAAGCAAGAGTGAGCAAATTGCACCAAAATTTTGACTGATAATTAATAACGGATTCAATCAGTAAAAGCGAAACCCCTCCAAAATATCAATAAATATTAATAGGAGTTAAAAGAAAATTTCTTACATCAAGAATCCTATATATATATATATATATATATATATATATAGAGAGAGAGAGAGAGAGAGAGAGAGAGAGAGAGTCATGGATTCACTGGTCACCACCACTGATGCCAATCATGCCACGCGAGCTGGAAAGCTGCTTCTCTTTCACGGCGATCGGTTTTAACTCCCAAGAAAAGGAAGCTCGAAGTTTAATGGTTCTAGGGTTATGCTATAAATGCACGTGGACTCAAGGACACGTGATGTGGGTTCCACTTAAGTTGGATTTTTTTTTAGAAAATAGACACGATTTTTAATTTTTTAATCAATAAAAAATATGTTTTGATATTTTACTGTTAACAAATGCATATTTATTGAAATAAAACTTAAAACATTAAAAATAATAAAATAATATGAGAATATTGTTCGTACGTGTCAGTGACGATGTCCCCATGTCCGAGCATGTCCGCTCATGCCACTTTGGTAACTTTTGCTGGAAAAAATGAAAACGCAAAAAAAAAGAATGCAATTGTTAATATCATAATTTTTTCAAGGTATTACAATATTATCATGGTATTTTGTCACAAACAGAACATGAGATTTTTAAAAAAATCGAGAAAAAAGCAAAGTTTTTATCCTTTTGGCATTTTCTCATGATTTTTGACAATTTTTTCATAAATCTGGTGATATTTGTCACACTGCAAATAACTAGGTAATCAAACTTTTTTTGAGAAAATTTTAATTAGCTTGAAAATTGAATTGTAAAAGATCAACCTTAAAATTGAATTGTGAAGGACCAACACAAAAGCTGGATTTGAAAGACCAGCATAAAAACTGGATTTTGAAATACTAGCACAAAACTGGATTTTGAAATAGCAACACAAAACTGGATTTGATAAAAGGACCAACCTGAAAGCGGGCGAAAGCTGGATTTGATAGAAGGACCAACCCAAAAGCTGAATTTGATAGAAGGACCTACCCGAAAGCTGGATTTGAAGGAAGGACAAACCCGAAAGCTGAATTTTGATAAAAGGACTAGCACAAAGTTGAATTTGATAAAAAGACGAGCACAAAGCTGAATTTGATGAAAAGATCTATTTTGATAAAAGATGATCAACCCGAGGGTTGAATTTGAAAAGGATCGGTTTTGATAAAAGATGATCAACTCGAGGATTGAGTTTGAAAAGGGGATACCAGTGAAAACTAGCTTTGATAAAAAGGATCAACCCGAGGATTGATTTGAAAAAGACCGGTTTTGATAAAAAGAGGATTAACTCGAGGGTTGAATTTGAAAAGGACCGGTAAACTAGTGTTTTGTAAAAAACTCTCAACCCGTGGGTTGATTTTGAAAAGATCGATGAAAAATAGTTTTGATAAAAAAAGTCAACCCGAGGGTTAATTTTGAAAAGAACTAGTTTTGATAAAAAAAGAGACTCAACCCGAGGGTTGATTTTGAAAGTAGACCGATAAAAACCAGTTTTGAAAGAAGAAGTTCAACCTGAGGATTGGTTTGAAAAGGCCGATTCAAAAACTAATTTTGATAAAATGATTAATTCAAGGATTGATTTGAAAAGGCCGGTGCAAAACCAATTTTTGAAAAAAGAGCTCAACACGAGGGTTGGCTTTGAAAAATCCAGTGAAAACTAGTTTTGATAAAAAGACTCAACCCGATGGTTGATTTTGAAAAGGACCGACTAAAACTGGTTTTTATAAAGAAGTTCAACCCGGGGGTTGATGTTGAAAAAGACCAGCACTTTGAAGGCTCTCGGTGATCATGATGGAGACTTTGCAAAATTTTTCAAAAGGTTCACGATTTTGGACAAATCCCTACGGGTAGCCCTATCATTCTTATGAATGATCCCAAGATTGTCCCCTATCCTGAATGAAAAAGAAAAGAAATTGATCATGATATCTCAAAAATTGATGATAAAGAATCTCTCAATCCTACCTTGTACACAAGATGCTTTGGGCAAAAATAAGATTTCATAATAAAGATAACCTAGTATAGCAAAGGAAAGGGATGCTGAACTCCATAAATATGGAAAAATTGATACTTTATTAATGAAATATTAACAAATGACTGGGGACCAAAGTGACAAACTAAGGAGAACATAAAAAGGAATTGGGACTAAGAAAAGAACAAGAAAACATTGGCATTGCAGCTTTTAATTCGTTCCCTTGACGAAAACAGTTTCTTTGTGCTGGTCTTTCCAAATCAGAAGATGCCTGACTGACTCTCCTCCTCATCTTTTACAAAAAGATTTTTATTGATGCAATCCTGGACAATATTCTTTAAAATAAAGCAATTCTCGGTATCATGCCCCATCGCCCTGTGAAATTTACAAAATCAATCATTCCATTTTCCCAGGATGACAAGAGGATCAACAACCTTTGAAAGTTTGATCATTTTCTTAGTCAGCGTATATTCAAGAACTTTTTCAAGAGGCTGATCTAAAGGTGTAAACTTGCGGTCATAACTCCAACCATCATGCTTTGGCTTTTCCTGAGTGTTTGTTTTCTGTTGGGGTTGGTCTAAAAAGGCTTATCGCTCTGCTTGAAGGTGTTGCCCCTTTTGCCTTCATTATTGTTTTTATTGGGCTTAGAACCTCCCGTGTTGTTGCCGTTATGATTCTTACCACCCTTATTATGACTGTCATTGTTGTTTCTGGTGGTGTTCAGTGAGAAAGTGACGTGTGCCTTCTTCTTGATGTCTTGACTGGTCTTCGAGAGCATGATGCGCTTGTACACACCATTTTTCATCCCCATTTTGAGTCATTCTGCTCGTTCTGTCAATTCGATAAAAGATCATGACAGGAAAGTAGAGATAAGACTTCTTAGAGATTGCGAGAAATTATTCAAAATGATGGATAGTGCATGTTCTTCTGAAATTGGACTCCTCATTTTATTGCAAGTGGATCTCCACCTATGAATGAAGTCTCTTGCTTTTTTGTCCTCTTTATGCCTGAGGTTGCAGAGATGATTCAGTGTTGGTAGAGCCTCAGTGTTAAAGAGAAAGCACTCGATGAATAGGTTAACTACTTTGTCAAACTCTCGCAGCTCAATTGGGTTGATATGCTCTGCATACCATTTTGCTGTTGTGCCTTCTAGGCTGTGAGGAAAGCATCTGAACAGTGCCCTGTTGTCTTTTCTGAATCGGTTACACTCCGTAAAGAACATGGCAAGGTGGGCCTTGGGATCGCCAGTCCCATCAAACTTGATAAATTTGTAAGGAAGATCTTCCAGACTGTCATCCCTTTCAATGCCATCATAAAAGTCTTCACTAGTGTACACCTTTTTGCCCTATGCTCGGGCTTGCAGATCCTTGACCATACGGGTCATTTTCTTGAGTTGCTGTTGGATCAGATCTTCAACTGGAATCGAAATATTGGGCTTATTTACTGATTCAGGTTCTTCAATTTGAAGAATCTTCTTGAATCGATGCAGAGGATTTTAGGTAAATGTCGACTGTTCTTCCTCATAATCTTCTTCTGTCGAATCTGCCTTTTCAGAAGCGCTGTCATGCTGAATCTTCTTTTTGCCGATTTTGACATGCTTCTTTATAGGGTTGCCCTTAGTTTTCTTTTTGGAGGGCACCTTCCATGATCTTGCCTCAGTTTGTTTTGACAGTAGTTTCACCATCATTTTTTGGAACAAAGTATACATGGTGGGATCAATGTCATCTCCACCTTCCTGACCCTGTCCGCTGGATGAATTAGGGGAACTCATTTCTTCTGTGTAGTTGTTGTACTGCGGTGAGACGGTCTTCTTTATAGACCTTGTCTGAACCATGCGACATTGCCAAGGTTTTCTGAAGAACAAAGGATGTTAGACCGATAAATTTTTTTGATAAGGACAATGGATAAATAAGAGTTAAATAATAGGAGTCTGGTTGACAATTGAAAAGAATATCTCATTACTAGGGATTGGGTCATCAAAGAAATTACGACACTTGCATCATCACCCCTATAAAGGAAGTAAACAACTAAAATGCGCCTTGTTACCCAGGCAAGGTTATCAACCATGATGAAGATATCAAAAGAATGCCATAAAGGTCCACATGAGAAAATAATTTTATTGAAAGAATGATGTAAAATCATAGACAAAAAGAGGGCGGGCGAACAATCTCCCACCACTCCAAATAATTGGAAGATACGTTGGGTTGAGAAAAGATGGAGAGATTGACAAAAGGGCTCTATTTATTGAAGATGAAATATGGCAGGATGGAGATCTGGTTGAAGAATTGAGATCCAGGATAACAAGAAGGGAAAATATATGCCTGATGTTTTGAAAAAAAAAACAGGAAGAAATTTAGAAAAGACTTTCAGGGTTTTGAGAAAATTATGCAAAAAAAAATACAAGAAAATATAGGAAGCAAATAATAAGGATCGCAGAATCAAATTCACATCATAACAAAGCTGCACAAACAAGGATGCACATACAACACTCCCTAAAAGCTGACTCTATCATGCAGTTTTTTTTTAAAAAGCTTATAGGACCTTACCCTAACTCTAAGGGTTCAAATCATTTGTATTCAATCATGCTATGCCTATATACTCGAGCCGAGACTCAATGTACGAGACATAAAATATCTCCAGGGTTCTAAGGGTATGACTCTTCGTCATCTTTGAGCACCTGTCGATATACTTTGGACTATGACTCTCGGTATGTGATATGAGGTATTAGCCCAGATAAGTGGCCTAGTTGTGAGGCTTTGTCCTGAACTATGGTTTATGGAGAAAGCCCAACAACGTGATGGCCGAGACAACATAGGTAGGGGGATATTTTAGAAATATGAGTCAAGCATTCAAGAAATCAGAGGGCTCTAAGCCCTAAGAAGATAGAGTTTTGAAAAGCATGAGAGCATACACTTGCATACAGGATCTGAATTCAACACCTAGATTGAGGAGGGTTGTATTTGACCTAAGTCTAAATGAACATGAATAGACCTCCTCAATCAGTTCTACCAAACCATGCCTAAGCCTACATTCATCAATGTCAGCTAGGTCAGATTCTAGGCTTCTAGGTTCACAAATAAAGGCTGACATTGTAGAATAATAACTTAGAGAATTCAACAAGACAAGGCATAAGTTCAATCAATTGAAGGACATGTCCCATCTCGGTAGCCAAACTTGTTGTCATACAAAATTTTACTTTTATAATTCAACGAACCTTTCAAAAAAGATTTTAAATACTCGCCTCCATTTTAAAAAACATGAGAAAAGTTGATAAATTGAGATCCGCCTGTCGGTACGAGGTTCAACCGTTCCTGACGCTTTTAACAGAGGTAATCGAACCAAGGATTGAACAATATGCCTTGCTTTATTCAACTGTCTAAGAAATTATTCTAAGTCCTAGAATGCAGAAAGAATCAAACACACATATAATATGATTTTGAAAAGAAGTTTGTTGAAAACATGATGCATGTCTGAAATTGCTGAAAAACATTTTAAAAGGAAAGTAATTTTGAGATATTTGAAATTGAATTTCTAAAAGAGAGTAACTGATTGGGTGTGTATCCTGGTGGGCTCATGCATGATGCAACCTAAGTCTAAATGATGCATGGATGCAGTTTATCAAAATCCCTTTTTGAAAAAATTTAAGAAAAAGTATTGATAAATCCCTTTGTTTTGGAAAATTCTTTTGATAAAAAAGGAGTTTTGTGCCTCGTAGAATTCAGATGAAGTAAATTCATTATATATCCATGACTATGGCCACAAATATATTTTGAATATACTTCATTTGATTTCTAAAAGGAAGGTTTTGGAAAATATCTTGAAAATCTTTGGAAATATGCAATAATTTTGGAAAATAGCCTAAGAGTATAGGCTTTTTGTAACTTAAAAGAAATTAATAAATCTAATTTCATTCGTATTCTGACTATGGCCACAAATATGAATTCTACAAAGTTTATCAACTTTTTAGAAGAAGGTGCAATTGCCATTTATGTTTCACCATTGTGAAATTTTAAAAATATGCATATGAAGGACAAACCATAGCAATTAATATTAAGAAAATAAACTATATGCTTATGCAATTCTAATCTATGCAGAAAAGTAAATTTTTACTATTTTTGATATTTAATTATAATTTATATTGAATAATTGAATAATAAAAAAAATTAAAGAAAAAAATAAAGAAAATAAAATCTTAGACTTTCCTACAAAATTAGCAAACAGATTAATAGAAAAATGTAGGCTTTTCAAGATTTATCCATTAATATCTGAAAATTGAGGGATATTATCTTGAAATAAGTCTTTTCCCACACATTCATAAAATAAAAATCTTAAATAAACAAAAGGATGATGCATGATTTAATAAACTATAAAACTAAACTGATTATAAAATTATAAATTCAGAATTGAAGTCTAAAAGACCAAAATACCCCTAAAAATTGATATTAATTGCAAAACTGTATTAAAAATCAGGGTTTTCAAAAAACAGTTTTGAAATATATCTAATCCGAAGACCAAACAAACTCGAATCAATGCCAAATTGGGTGAAGAGCACCCTGACATGATAAAAAAAAAATCAAAATATAAAAATATAAAAACTATTTGTGAAAAAGATAAAATAATCAAGAAAAGATCAATTTTGCCCATACTCTTGTTGAACGAGGCTTTGCAAGAAATCAATTTTTGGAAAACAACAAGATAAAATATCAAATGACCTTAAAAAATCATGAAAATCGACATGAACAATCCTAGCAACCCTAAAAATAGCATACAATAAAAAAATCAATTTAATGAATATACTGAAAACAAATATTAAATTAAAAAGTGAAAACAGGCTGCTGAATAGGTTGTTATGTATCAATCACGATTTCAGATCAGAATAAAATATCAAACGAATATGAAAATTCATGGATTTTTTCAGAGATAAATTAAACATAACAATGGAGAGATTCCTTTTTACAAATCAGAAAAATAATCTCTGGTTAGGGAGATATGATTCTGGCAAGATGCTTCTGATTCTGAACAATGCTTGACGATTCAAGAAAAATAGATTCTAGTTCTTGGTTAAAATAAAATAGCAAACAATCAACAAAAATTATATGAAAGAAATTAAACCTGCAGATGGATAAATCACTTCTTACGGATTGGAAAGATCATATCTGGTTAGGGAGATATAACTCCGGAAAGATGGTCTTGAAGCTAAACAATGCCTGAGGATTCAAGAAAAAAAGGTTCTGGTTTTGTGATAAAATAAAATAGCAGATGACCATCAAAAAATATAAAAATCACACAAAAAAAACTAGATACACAGATGAAGAAGCCACTTTTTACGGATATGAAAAATGATCTTTGGTTAGGGAGATATGACTCTGACAAGTTGATCCTGATTCTGAACAGCATTTTGACGGTGCAAAAAATAGGTTTCGATTCTTGATTTTAAAAATGGGTCAAGAGATGCCCAAAAATCATGAAATTTTGTCAGATTTGTGCATACATATGGATATAACTCTCATAAAAAATTTAGATTGAAATGATGAAATTACACACATAAAATAATGATGCTAATGCGTGGCCAAAATCAAGATTTATGCAAGACCGTTAAAGAAGATGAAAGAACTTAATCTAAACATGCATAAAAAAAAATACAGACGCAATAATTTTTATTTTGAATGGATGAAAACAATAATATAAATCTAAATCTAAGATGCATAAAATAAAGAAAAGAAACAAAACAGTGAATGCATGGGATCGATTTGCTATAGCCGATTGAAGAGGGAGCTTGGTTTATGAGAAACCGAGTTTTTCTTTCATATAGCTGTAAAAATAAAAAGAAATGCAACAATGACAAGGGAAGAAAAAAAGATAAAAGGAAAAAAATAAAAGAAAAGGATGAGAATATACCTGAGTGGAGATGGTCTTCCTTCACCCTTGCTGCAACGAAGAAGAAAAAAAGAGGGACTAGAGGGGGTGGCAACTAGGGGAGAAGAAGGGAGGAGAGAGGAAGAGTCAAGAAAGGGAGAGAGAGGGCTTTGCTATGGGCTGATGGATCAGATAGGCTGGATGTCCCCCCGTTGTACCCTATTTATACTAATTTTTAAGAAGGAATAAGGGATTCTAGATTTGCTAATTAGCAATTAATTAGGAAATTTTAGGAGGGGGGGGGGCAATTTTCCTTGAGGAATCCTAATTGGGTTTTATTTTTTATTTTTCTTTCTCTAACCTAATTAAAACTCTAACGGAATAATCTAAATGTGGTGCCACCTAGGTGGGGTCCACATTGGTTTTTAAAATAATTAAAATAAAGGTTTAAAAATAAAGTTAAAAACAAAAAGATAAAAACGAAAATGAAGTCCTAAATCAAATAGGTTTCTGAAATAAACAAAATGTAAAAACCAAATGCAAGAAATGATCAAGAAGTGACGCCACCTAGGTGGGTCCCATCTAATGTGAAATGGATTGGATCTAAAATCCATTTTAAAATTTGAGCTTGATAAAAATCTAAATCCAAATCCAATCCAGATCTGACATATTGTAAAAGATGTTTTTCTAAAAAGGGCATTTGTAAAGCACTGGGTTTAGATGAAAATGTAAAGTTCGATTTTGAACCCAGGTTTGAAATTGAAAGAAGGTTTGAATTCGGATCTGGATATGAAGTTTTAAAATGACAAATAGGTTTGGATCTCAGACAATGAGTTTGGATCCATGCTTTAAAAAAAATAGTATACGAATCCTGGATCAAAGATAAAACATTAAGAATGGATCCTGGATCTTGATAAAATAGATAAAATGGCTCCTAGATCAGAGATGGACTTAGAAAGTGGATTCTGGATCAGAAATAAGGTAGAAATGGATCTTGAATATTAAATAAGAATTGAAGAGCGGATCCTAGATAATAAAAGGGTAGACCCTGAATATCTGATGAAATAATCTAGGTTCAGAAAGCAAATTGGACTCTAGATATAAATAATAGAATGAATTGAATAAAGGATCTATGTCCAAAATAAAAAATTGATATCAGATATCAGATCCAACATTGGATCTAATGTCCAAATTGGAACATGAATTGGATCTCGGATATAGATATAGTTTCAAAAAAAAAATTGATCCGAGTCTGAACTAGAAATTGACTGAATTGCCACTCTAAATAGAAATGACCAAGATAAAAAATGATTTTGCCCTATAGGGCAAAGAGTGACACTTGAAAGACTGGATTGTATTACGACAATGAAGCCGTACATGATACTTCAAGTACAAGGTTTTGATGATGAACAAGTAAATCAACTGCATTTCAGCTAAGGCAATGAAGAAAAATGACAAGAATTGAAGAACTTGATGAAGAATCTTTGAAGACTTGTGTGCAAATGTAAAATTTACTTAATGTCTTAGATTCTTATAAGAGCCTTACTTAGAGTGCATATTTAGGTTGCATTTCACCTAAAAAGTCTTTAGAAAAACTTTTCTAAAAGAACCCTTCATGAAAATCTTTTTAAAAAACTCTTTACTTAATTTTTTGTGTTTATTAGTCGACCAATAGAATCACCAATCGACTAATCTTTTTGCGCCAAATTTTCTAAACATAATGTCATTTTTGTCAAATTAGTCGACCGAAGGTTTTATCAGTCGACCAGACAGAATGTCTGTTTTCTGGAAATTTAGCAGCAGTCGACTAATGATTTTATCAGTTGACCGGACAGAACATGTATTTTCAGAAAAATTTAGCAGCAGTCGACTGAAAGGTTTTTCAGTCTACTGATGATATTATCAATTGACTAACTTTTTCTCTAGTCGACTAAGTTTCAAATCTTCAGATTTTCAAACGGCTCGATAAACACATCAGTCGACCGACGATAACTGTCAGTCTACTAATATTTGAAAATCAGTCGACTAACTATTGTTCCAGTCGACTAATTTTGTCGTTTTTCTGTAACTTTTAAAAGGCGTGTCTTTTCATTTTCAAATGTTTTGATCGTTCAAAATGGACTGTTTTGACACCCTTTCATACCCTCAACGTATGGAATCTTTCAACTATAAATATGAGTGCATTCTACATGCAAAATCAATCAAATTGAAAGCAATTTCATTGAATTACTCTTTGCTTTTCACTCATATCCATTTTCTCACTTGATATTTTTCACTCAAATTCCTTTGAGAGACAGTGAATTCGTGAGTTGAGTATTTCAATAACCTCAAAAGTCAATTGCATGTTATTTTGCATTCATAAGAAGGCTCGTAGGTTGATTGTAAGTTGATTATTTTACTTTTTCTGTAAAAGGAAGGACTCCTTGGTTTAAAGGAGTTGTTTGCTTTCAGTAGGTGTATTACTGAAAGTGGGACCGGATTTGGTCTGTATGATCTTGTAGTTACACAAGGTTGTTAGTGAAAATCTCAAGCTGGTTTTGCTTGGGGACTGAATGTAGGTCGGGAAAGACCGAACCAGGATAAATTATTGTGTTCTTTGTGTGATTGCTTTGTGAATTTCAAAATCCGTCAAAATTCCGAAGACGATATTTAAAAGAACTATTCACCCCCCCCCTCTAGTGCTCGTTGCCTCGATCCTACTGCACTTTCAGATTGAACTAGGTTCTAAGGTTTCTGAACTCAAGTGAACTAAAAAGACACTGACTCAACTAGACTCCTAGACCAGGTGACCGAAAACAGGCACAATTCTCAGTGAAATGGTAAGAAAATCACTATAGAGTGAACTGAGCAATTAAGGTGTACTGGGTTTGAGCTAGAATGACACTCAACTGTACTAAGGTGAACTAAATCCAGAGCTAAATCCTAGCTGGGCTAACAAGGGTTAGCTCAATTCTAGTTGAAATGAGCTGAACTGAGCTAAAAATGATTTTCAAGAATATGAGAAACAAATTTGAACTAGAACTGGACCACTTGAACTTCTGATGATCTCAAGTTAAACTCAGAGGAATAGGATCTACGGGAAATGACTGACTCAGAGACAATTGGATGAAATTCAAGCTAGAAATGAGTTTATTTCATGTGAAATGAACTAGATTTAGTTGAAATGAAATGACACTACTTATCGTGAGCTCAGGGGAGCTAGAAATGACTGACATTCTAACTCTTCTAAACTTAAAATGAGTTTGGCTGAGTCTAACTAACAAGGGTCTAAGGTGACCTAGGGGTAAAATGGTAATTTTACTGGTAAAAAGAAGTGAAATGACAACTAAACTGGAGTGAACCTAGGGGTTAGGCTCCTATATTGTATTATAGGGTCGACATCTATGAAAGGGGGTGTCCAGGAATGAACCTGAAAAATTTGAGGTGTTTACAAGTGCCTCGCTTGAAAGCTGCTCGACGTGGAGCTACCCTCAGGACGGTGGGCAGCTGAGTGAGCTATGGTCCAGTGCTGCATAGGAGCTAGGGAGATGCCATCTTGGCCAATGATCTATCGCTGGAGCTAAGAACACCCTACCTTGGCCGACACTTTTATTGTCTTGCATGTTTTATTTTGAATGTTATAAACTATTTTGGGTTAACGTTGAAATTGAATTTTTTCCTATTTGATTCTATGATTGAATGTTGAATTTGAATAGTTTTTTTATTTAAGTGAAATCTGTATCGTATTATAAGGTATCATTTAGGACAAGTTTCACTATTTGATCTTGATGTTTGCATGTTGGACGCAAGAATCGACCCATCTATGATTAATTGCTTGCATGAATTGTATGACTGGATTTTATTTTGAGAAGCATTAGTATTTGAACATGGACTATATTGTCTTTGAAGGATTTTTTGTGTTGAATCAATATCTAAAAAAATGTTGTTTTCATGTGGTTGTGAGGTGCTTACCAAGTGGTCGGTGAAACACCTCATTGCATATTATTTTTGACAGCATACTTAGTTTTATTTTGACATCAATTAATATATTGTTTGTGACAATTTTTGGGTAGTTTGGGTTCCCCATTCAGTCGTATGAAACCATTTTTAGTTTTAGGGCTTGTTAGCATATTATCTTTTGTTGCACGTTTAAAGGCCAGAATCACTATTGTAACCCCATGTCCTTATCAGGTTTTGTCAATTTTGTATCAGAGATTGGCTTGTTGTGCTGCAAATTTTTTACCATTTTTTACGATAAATTAAGTAAAGAAATTCTTCTTAGTTAAATTTTATACATAAAACATTATTTTTCTAGAAATCATGTTCAGTTACAAGGAATAAGAGAGGGTTAAGAGAAAAATCATAAAATTTAAGACCTATTTTATAATTTTTAAACATGTGGTTGCATTCGTATAAATTTTTTGAAGAAGACAGTTATTATAAAACATGCCCTAGGGAAATTTCTCTTGGTCATGATATTGTCCCCTATGGCTTTTGTGGCAGACTAGTTATATGGGTTATTAAAATACATAGAATAATAAACTCCTATACGGTCTTGGTCTTGGCTAGGCGCTTCCTCTATGTATACCCAGAGGGGATTAAATATCGAAACAAATACCTCCATGCTTACTCTGATGATTACTTGCTTGATGAAATGTAATATCTAACTTGTATTACATTCATGTTTTAACTCTACTCATGCTTTACTAAACACATGCTTTAGCTATATGCATATTTTCTCTAAAATCATGCTTTATCAAAAATTATATGCAAATTTACCTGGAATTGATATAATTACCTACCAGGCTTTCACCAATCTAATCCTTTAAAGAGAAATTTTAAGTGATTAGCTCATGTATAATGGATGGCGCGAGATAGTAGCACCATCTTGAACTAGACATCAAGAGGATAACAGGCAAGCTGAGGGTGTTTTGTTCATACATTGTTTTGACCCTATATTTTTGTATAATGAACTCTGATGTAAATACAATTGTTTGACTTTTTGACTTATCGAGTTTTTCGTGGATGATTTTCACCTGTGACTTGCCTGGAGTTTGCTTAACCCCAAGGTTAAAATAATTAGTTTTTGTTGCTTAAAGGTTAAAAAAAAATCATTTTTTTTGATAATATTTTCGGGTTAGGAATTTTTTGGTGGCACATGTTGAGTTTCTCAATTCGGCACAGTCTGGAGGGGTCGAGGTGGTCATATGTAGTGAGAAGAATATGGTGTAACCTGAGAGTTACATCAACAAAACAATGAGCTCTGATGCCAGTTGGTTGCCATGATGCAATGAATTGCGACATTAGAGGTTGAGCGTACGCATGGGAATGTCAATGAGGACGATGATCACTTCTCATTGAGTTTGCCAGCCTCAGCTCAACAGCCACATAGCCTTGTTCATCAAAACAACTAGGCTGAATGAATTATGTTTGAAATTCTCAAATTTTCTAGGTTTTGCACTCCTGAAGAGTTATTGGATTGGTTATACACTGTCAGTGAGGTTATGGACTTCAAGAAAGTCTTAGAGCCTAAGCGAGTCGGCCTAGTCGCCATTCACTTCAAAGGCAGGGTAGCAGCTTGGTAGCACCAGGTGAGACAAACTCGATAAAACCAAGAAAAGAATGGGTGCACATGGAGCACAAGCTTCACATCCAATTTCTGCCTCACAATTACCATCAAGAACTTCATTAAAGGTACCAAAATTTGAAACAAGGGATGCACAATGTAGATCAATATACTACCAAGTTTCATGAACTTTTGGCGCAAAACAATCTTATGGAAGATGAGGAGCAACTCGCCTCCAAATACATTGGACGTTTGAATTCCCAAATTCAAGAAATGCTTAATTTTATGGATTGTTGGACCGTTTTTTAGGCACACCAACATGCCAAACAATGGAAACAATCATTATAAAGAAGGTCAGTTAGTAGAGCAACCCCTGTGGCTAAGGTTCCTAGTAGTGCACCCCCTTAAAGTCTAGCAAACATGTTCCTTCTAGCCGACCTACACAAATTTCCAAATCAGGTAAGCATCAAGCATCTCTTAACCCATCACAAGCCCAAACACGACCATTCGGGTCAAATACTAATGTTAAATGATACTTATGTGGTGGTATGGGACACCGTGCATCAGAATGCCAATCGAAGTCATTGTTTGTGAATGAAGTTGGGTGAACTCATCTATAATGAGGAAGTCAAGGAAGAGCCTACAAAAGAAATTCTATACATAGATCAATGGGAAGTGTTACCCTCCCATCGAATTTGTCTAGCACCCTGGCAAGAATTAGATGATGAGTAGTTGAGAATCAACATCTTTCATTTTTCATGCACTATAAATGGGAAGGTATGTGGGTTCATTATAGACTCAGGGGGTATTGTAAGAATATCATTTCTATAGAAGTTCTCACAAAATTGAAACTAGGAATCCAAAAACAGCCTAAGCCATATCAAATGTCATGGATTCAAAAGAATGTAGAGATCAAGGAAATTAGCCAGTGTTTAGTCAGACTTTTTGTGAAAAATACTTATTTCGATCAAGTTTGTTGTGATGTCTTACCGATGGATACACGCCATGTTATTTTAGGTAGGCTATGACAGTTTGATAGATTTGTAATTCACATTGGCCAAACCAACACCTACTTGTTCAAGCATGAAGATAGAAAAAACATGTTAGGACTTTCTAGAAACCTACTTCATCGTCCAAACAGACTCAGTTAACCCATCTGTTGCACTTCTAGTTAGGCATGAAGTGGAAGAACCCATGTGTGAAGTGAATGCATATCATTCATCTGTAATTTCTAATAATGTATCCCACCTACAAATTGAATTTCCCATATGTGTTTGTAGTTTGCATGATTTAGTTTTTGTTAGCTATCACTTTATTCCTTAGTTCAGTAGTGTATCAACATCTTTTATTAATTTAACTTTTCAATTCATTTTTAGAATTAGTAAATCATCTTTGACAACTTTTAGATTATGCTTTACTCTCTCTTTCACATCTTGTGCAAAAACAGGTTTTGAATTATCATGTGATGCCTATAGCAGAGAAACATTTCTTTCCTTTGTGATGTTGGTAGATAAACTCTTGTTAGTACCTATAGAAGATTTAAAATTTTCCAATATTTCGTTAGCCTTATCTCAAGGACAAGTTAATTGTTCAACACTCGCTCCTTGATAAAACGTAGTCCAGATTATCTTTTGTTATTTAGTTTTCTTGCACAAGTAAACAAGAAAGATCACTGCAGTCAGGTCAAATTGATTCATTTTGTCTATTCTTCACACTTTTGAAAAGTCTGCATGTATTTTAATAAAAGTTTATAAAATGTAATCTTTGAACCTGATAATTTTGTTTGGATTAATTCGTCAAAGGAGAAATTATTTCAAGATAGGCATAATAGTCATTATATTGGTTCTCTTGTAATTATTAATAAAAATCCCTATAGTTTGAATATCCCTTTCCGTTATTTTACTTTTGGTGTATTACATGTTAAACTTATTTTTAAGTACCAAGAATGTTTAACTGATGAGCCATAGGCTTCGAGGATGGAGCTTTTTGACTCGGGGGGAAACTGATGCAGTGCATATGGGCAAGTTGGATAAAGATGGTGTCGAAACCTTGAGTCTGGTTGCCCAAACCCAACTCACGCCCAGCTTGAACCAAGCCTACATGGCCAAGACACCATTTTAAGCTTAGTTTTGAGATTCCAGTATTTATTTAGAGCATGTTCGATAATATTTTTTTGTTCAAAAATTGGCATTTTTATTTTTCTTAGGTTAAGCTTCAAAAAATGAGTGTAGCTGAGATGCGGATGCTTAGATGGATGTGTGGAAATACAATAAAAGATAAGATTCGGATCGAGGAGATACGTAAGAAGGTAGGTGTTGCACCCTTTGAAAATAAGATGCGAGAGAATCGTTTACGGTGGTTTGGACATATTCGGCGAAGGCCTAATGATGCTCCAGTTAGAAGGTTGGAGAAATGGGAAAATATATTAGTTAAAAGAGGTCGGGGTAGGCCTAGGAAGACTTGGATGGAGATGATAGGAAAGGATATGAATGCTTTGAACCTCCGAGGACATGACATTGGATAGAAATGATTGGAGGAAAAAGGATTCATGTGGAAGACCCAAAATGAATTTATTTTTTGGTTCATATTGCTGACCCCAATTGTTTTGGGATGAAGGCGTAGTAGTTGTTGTTGTTGTTGTAAGCTTTAATAGCCAGTTGGGATCTGTTTAAGGAAATGGTGGGTGTATGTGAGATTTTCAAGTAATTTTCTTTATTTTTTATTTTAATTTGATTTTTTCTTATACCAGCCATGCTGGATCTTCCTAAGGCGAGTTTGGATCCAACTAGGCTATGTTTGGAGCTAAGGACACCCTACCTTGGCCGATCCTTTTATTGTCTTGCATGCTATTTTATTTTGACTGTTATAAACTGATTTGGGTTAACGTTGAAATTGAATTTTTTCTTATTTGATTCGATGATTGAATGTTGAATCCGAATTGTTGTTTATTTAAGTGAAATTTGTATCATATTAGAAGGTATCATTTAGGGCAAGTTTCACTATTTGATCTTGATGTTTGAGTGTTGGACACAAGAATCGACACATCTATGATAAATTGCTTGCACGAATTATATGACTGAATTTTATTTTGAAAAGCATTATTATTTGAATAGGATTCATATTGTCTTTGACTGATTTTTGGTGTTGAATCAATATTTAGAAAATTGTTGATTTCATGTGGTTGTGAGGTGCTCACCAAGTGTTCGGTAAAATACCTCAACAAGTGTGCACATGTTGCGCATCTGATTTTTGGGAGAATACTTAGTTATATTTTGACATCAATTAATATATCATTTGCGACAGTTTTTGGGCTGTTTGGGTTTCCAAATTCAGTACTTAACTGTGTGAAACCATTTTTAGTTTTAGGCTTTGTTAGCATATTATCTTTTGTTGCCTGTTTAGAGGTTGAAACAACTTCCAAAACCCCGTGTCTCAATTAGGCTCCTCTTGTGAATTTAAATTGAAGGTTTGAAACTACGAGGGTAGCCAATATTCTCTTAGCATGTGTTATAAACATTGACCCCTTCCATGATTAATAAATTACTTGTTTTCTCAACAAAATTACTATCTTACATCCTCACTAAGGGGACTTCACAAACAATGTTCTAATCTCAAAACCATAGTTAGCAAAACTCTATTTAAAACATGTTCCTTTAATTAAACTTCGAAAAAAAAATTTGATTATAGTTACGAAGATTTGATCATAGTTCTAATCTCAAGACCATAGTTAGGAAAACTACGGTGGACACGTGCGGAGATCCCATCTTCAGATCTCTAAGCCCCGTGATTCAACCCCTAACCTCCCCACAACCCCAAACGCTCCTTCCCGTATTCCCTCGCCCTATTTTCAAAGGCAAAAAATAGCAAACCGAGAAAGAAAAAAAACTTATTTTCATTGAAGATACGATGGGTGGGCCAATCTTTTATAGTTTCCCAGTCAGTACACGTCTTCAAGGAACAACTTCAAAACGACACTAGATTTCTTTTTCCCTTTCCTTTTTCTTCGTCTGAGACTGCTGCACATCATTTGTAGCCACATCCTATAAATAACTACCAAAGAGAGAGAGAGAGAGAGAGAGAGAGAGAGAGAGCGCCGACCACCCAAAGCAAGTGGGACAGCAGCCGCTCTTGGTGACCGCCCCAACAAACACACGCTAGCTTGATCTCCACGTTGACATCTCTCCATCTCTATCAACAACTCTCTTCTCTCTCTCTCGTAGCAAACAGTGTACCGCGTAAGTTACCATAGGTCAAGAGAAGGGCAGAATTGACGAGGAATTGTGTCGGCGCCTGTCTCTCTCTCTCTCTCTCTCTAGCTTTGCTTCCTAGTTTCATTAGCGACTGTTCTCTCTCTCTCTCTCTAGCTTCTCTTTCTGTCTTTTTCTTGTAGTTTTCCACCTCTGATTTGTTATTTGGAAATCTGTTCAACTCATCCCCAAAGTCATTCTTATATTCATAGACTTCATTGTGATTTCATTGATGCAAGTTATTTTGTTCAAATCGGACGGCATAGATATGATCTACAACATTTGTTTAGGAGAATCGACATTTAAATCACTGAAACCCAACGTGTGCAAGGACTTTTAGCGATTTAAAAATCAATGGTTGACAAAATACTTTTTTTTTAAAGAACGATTGACAAAATACAAAAGTTTAAGAGGGGTATGAAAATGGAGGATGACATAGGGGATGAGTGAAACGAAGCTGCTCTAATTTTGTCTTTAACTCTCATGCTTTTCGGTCTCCTTTTCACCAATACCCAAAAAATATGTTCAAGTCAACCACTTGTTACATCATCTCATGCTCATGATATAGAAATATAGAATAGGTCTGGCCCATCTCAAATGAGATATCAAATATATATATAATATTTTTCAAATGGGCGAGTGCCAAAAAACTCAACTGGATTGCTACAACCGACCACTGGAAAGAAAAGGTACCCAAAAATCTGGTCAAATCCTCGCCAAACATGCTCCAATTTATTACGGCAGTAACGAAGGAAACGATGATAGATGTCATTGTAAGTCCCTCCGACCATATAAACTCCATGCACCCCTACCACTTCTCCCCACTCTCAACCTTCTTCTGCCACCACCCCCATCTCTTTCTCTCTCTACTACAATATTCTTCTTTCCCAAGTTACAAAAGTTTATTTTCTTTACAAGTGATCCACATACACAGCCCTTCTCACCCCCTCTCTCTACAATCTTCCTTTCCATACTACAAGGTTTCTTATCTTTACAAGTAATCCACATACACAGCCTTCTCTCAGTCTGTCAATGGCTTCTCACCTTTTCATGTCAAACCAATCTCTCCATTCGCCGAGAATTTGCATGTTCCAGACTCGACAGTCGGTTTTCCGTTGCGAAATCGCAGTACGGAGTACGCCATCTTGCCTAGTACCATTATCTACTTCCTTAAAATCTATTGAATCAAGAGATGCCCTAGCACGCATGTGGAGAGAGATTCAAGGGTCCAACAACTGGAAGGGTCTTCTTCAGCCCCTCAACCCCATCCTCAAGAACGAGATCATCAAGTATGGGGAGTTCGTCATGGCATGCTACCATGCCTTCGACCTCGACCCGATGTCCAAGAGTTACTGCAACTGCAAGTATAGAAGGAACAACATGCTAAAGGAGGTTGGCCTAGACAACTCTGGTTATGAGGTCACCAAGTACATCTATGCAACTCCTGGCATCAACATGCCACTGCGAGAGGCCTCGTGCTCGAGTCGGTGGATAGGATACGTCGCCGTCTCCTCGCAAAGGGAGATCAAGAATTTGGCAAGAAGAGACATCCTTATCAGTTTCAGGGGAACTGTTACCCAGACTGAATGGGTTGCCAACTTCATGAGTGCACTAACACCTGCAAGACTAGATCCTCGTGATCCAAGGCTGGACGTTAAGGTAGAACTAGGCTTTCTTACCCTATATACATCCACAGATAGCTCCTGCAAGTTTGGTCATGCAAGTTGTAGAGACCAACTTCTTGCTGAGGTCTCTAGAATCATCAACAAGTATAAAGGGGAGGAGATGAGCATCACTGTGGCTGGACATAGCATGGGGAGCTCCCTGGCTATGCTACTGGCATATGATATTGCAGAGATTGGACTAAACAAGCTTGGATCAAGAGAATACATACCCATCACAGTTTACTCATTTGCTGGGCCCAGGGTGGGGAACTCTGGGTTCAAGAGGAGGTGTGAGGAACTGGGTGTTAAAGTTTTGAGGGTAGTCAACGTCAATGACCCCATAACAAAGGTACCAGGGGTCTTCCTCAATGAGAATTTTAGGGTTTTGAGGGGAGGGTGCGAGCTTCCTTGGAGCCATGCATGCTATGCTCACGTTGGTGTGGAACTTGCCCTTAACTTCTTCAAGATGAGAAACCCTACGTGTGTTCATGACTTGGAGAGTTATATTGGCTTGCTTAGATGCCCCAACAAAGTGGTGAAAAAGGGTGAAGGCTTTTTCACTAGAGCAAGTCAGTTCCTAAGAAAACAAAAGTTGAATGCCGGGTCATGGGGAAATGCCACAAAGGGTTTAGGAAACTTAATTCAACTGCCTAGAATGACAAAAATCTAAGTTAGAAACTTGTCATGAAAATGGCTTCATCCAAACACTCTTTCTTAATAAGACCATTCAGTGTATAAGCATATTGAACTCCTGTTTTGTTAAACTATTAACAAATCCGACAATATGAAAATTGGGTCATGCAAAGAGGCATAACAACTAACTTTATGGTAAGACTTAAACAGAATTTACACGTGATTCCTGTGTTCCATAGCTTGCTTTCGAATTTATCTGAGTTTGTCATGAAACAAAATAATATAAGATACTACATTAAGTTTCACAAGAAATGCAAACATCCTCTCAACATTGATTATATGTTAGAAATTATACAAGTTAGATATTGATAAGCTGCACATAATGCAATTTACATGGAAAACAATATAATGTATTACATACATGTTCATGTGAAGGGCTTGGTTGCTTTTGCTTAAAGGTTGGTTGCTTCTTAGACATTGTCTTGCCAACCAATTCTAGTGCACCCTTTATCCTCTAACTACTGCGATTAGAAGCAAATTTTCTTTTGATACCCTTTGCTAGGTGAATTTTTTTATCATAATCTACAACATTCACTCCTGACTTGTTGAAGATGATGTTTATGCTTTGACGCAACTTCTCATGAGTGTCAATGGAAGAATGATTTTTACCTCTGTTGTTCGCTCCCAGTTGTTGGACTGGCCTTCATGAGTTGCAACAGACTGATGGTGAATTACTGCACGTTTTCAAGTAACTCCCTTGATAATTTTCTCATGTATATATAGGCTTCTTCACTTTTCGATGTCAAATCTGCAACATGCATGAGTGACCTACATAGTTGTTGGTAACGGGAGACTATGTGGTACTTCTCATCAACACCAGATTGACTGACCATATCTGTATCCAGCAGTTCAATCTTTGCTTATCTCATTCATTTTCACATTAAATATGACTCAGGTATTTCTTGTATCTTCTCTTGATTAAGTGACTTTAATGTATGACAACATAAAATACCTTTGAATTCATACATTTTCATGTATATTCAATTGTTCAGTTGTCAACATTGTACGTGACATGTGCTTCTTATCTTTTCGAATGCTCTTCGCCCTCCCGTACAATATGGTATTTGTGTATATTCTCGATTTGCACGCGTCCTTCTATGTTGCAATTTATGACCTGTATAACCTTCTCCTTAATCTATTCAAATACAGTTAGTATATACATACCTGCAAGTTGCATCAATATTTTTATGCCCAAAATTACAAGGCGTATATTGAAGCATTTCACATCTTGTTCAAGCTCATTCTGTCTAAGACCATCTACAAATAATTTATATTATTTCATGAAACAAAACATTGTTAAACATGAATACAAGGTTTTCTTCAGTGTGACATACATAGATTCAGCTCTTTGTGTGCTTATCATACCTGCACAAAAGTATTGTCTTTCATATGCCAATGCCCACTTCTCTTTTTCTGTATATAAAATTTATAACCACAGACAGTCTTCAAGGTCGTATATCTAAATCATTGCCTCCCAATCATACATAAAGGTGACCTCATCTACACTCTCAAGTACACACCTTGTAAACTTTTTGTCAAACCCTATCTTCTGATTAAATACGTGTCATATGTTCTTTGTTGCATTTTGAAAGATATGCCACAAACATAGGCGATGATGTGCATCTAACCATACATGAGACACTGCAGCCATAATTGCGTGATCACCATCTGTAAGTATAACTTCAAGTTGCTTCTCATCCATTGCCTGTGTAAATACTCTGAACAACCACTGAAAGCTTTCCTTGGTCTGGTCATACAAAAAAGCATCGCCTAATATATAACTCTGCGTGTGATGGTTCACTCTGACAAACTTCGCAAATGGCCATTGTTCAGTATTAATCTTTACTGTCGTATAAAAAACAAGCACATCATTGGAGCATTCATAATCAACTATTGACTTTAAATCTACCCAAAACATATTCATAGCATATCCATCTTCATCAAGTTGCATTGTGCTAAAGAAACCAGGGTGAATGTTTGATTTCTTCTGTAAGTAATCAACCAAAGAACATATTTCTTCATTCTTCATGTTATTTGTCATCTTTCTTCTCAAGTGGTTTCTTAGATCCATAGGTGTGAATGACACATTCTCGCAACCACCATCTATATGCGCGCATAAATTATATGTCTTCCTTGGTGCAATGTTGGCGCTATCTGCAATTGCAGTATGTGCTTCAATTACTATACGATGTGACCTTAACATAGAGTCATAAATGAAGCTGCTAAATCATGGTTATGATCACTGATTAAAGTATGAACTACATATTTCTCATTCAGAAGTCTTTTTAACACCATTCTCGCTGGACATCCACATCTTGAATATGGCTTGCTCCTTGTTAGATTTTCACTTGACTTCTTCCAACCTTTCTTAGAACAAACATATATTTTTCTCACCATGACACCCTGTGCATTTTTTGACCAAGAATACCTTCTAACACTGAAGCCAAGTTTTAAGGCATAATCATTGTAAAATTTGTATGCAGCTTTCTCATTATTAAATTGCATTTCTTCTACGAGAACAGAGTCAAGTGTACTATCATGTACATTCTCAGTGTCTACACCTTTATCAAGTGTACTATCATGATCGTCTACCTCATTATCGAATTGCATTTCTTCTGCTGGAACATTCAAGTCAATAGTGAATCCAATGCATGCACCCTTCTTATCATGTGCATCATTAGTGCACATGTTCACTTCTTCAGGTGCGTCATTAGTACAGATGTTCACTTCTTTATAACTTTCCAATGATTGAGATAGATCATCTTCATTACAATCAAATGATAAGCTCACCACTGTCATAAGCAAGATATCATTTTGTGTTAGCCAGCGCATACGTTTACTATGTTTTATTCAAGATGCATATAACAACGGATATCGATAAGGCTAAGCAAGTCAAAGAAATGATTCAACAAATCACAATATAAAAGCAACAATGATTTGTTATTTGCTTATACTATGCATCCAGTTGTTAATTACCATGCCAATAAAAGAAATAATTTATCGTATATATGTGTTGACGATAGCGATTTCGTGACAACAATTTAATTATATCTACGACACTGTGAAGCAATTTTAATAGAAATCACTAAATAAGCAGCGATTTGAATACGAAAATTACCATCGCAAGCGTGCAACAATGTATTTATGCACACACACATTTTAAAATTCTTTCTACAAATATCTCACAAATCGATACTAGAAAACGCATAATATCTTACAAATCGATACACATATTGCATAATATATTACAAATCAATACGACAATTCAGCATAATAGCTTACAAATCGATACTACAAAACACATAATATCTTACAAATCGATATACATATCACAAATTATATTATAAATCAATACAAAAATTTAGCATAATAGCTTACAAATCGACACTACAAAACATAATATCTTACAAATCGATATGCATATCACAAATTATATTATAAATCGATACAAAAATTAAACATAATAGCTTACAAATCGACACTACAAAACACATAATATCTTACAAATCGATATACATATCATAAAATATATTACAATTTGATACAGAAATTCAGCATAATAGCTTACAAATCGATATTAACAAACAAAACAATATCTCACAAATTGGTAGTATGTTACTACACTCGCGATTTATGATATATTGCATATACTGAGTGAATGGACAATACCAGATGAGGTAGAGACTCTTTCGCGCATCTGTAAACAAGCATTCTTGTCAACAGGTCCCAGCGTACAAGTCTCTTTCATTTTTCAACCGTCAAAAAGACAAGATCCACCTACAATAACAAAACAATGCCTTAATGGCACTCATGATTGTTACGACAATGAAGTTGTACATGTTACTTCAAGTATAAGGTTTTGATGATGAATAAGTAAATCAACTGTATTTCAGCTAAGGCGATAAAGAAAGATGACAAGAATTGAAGAATTCGATGAAGAATCTTTGAAGACTAGTGTGCAAATGTTAAATTTATTTAAAGTCTTAGATTCTTGTAAGAGCCTTACTTAGAGTGCATATTTCGATTGCATTTCACCTAAAAAATCTTTAGAAAAACTTTTCTAAAAGAACCTTTCTTGAAAATATTTTTAGAAAACTCTTTTCTTAAATTTCTGTGTTTATTAGTCGACCAATAGACTCACCAGTCGACTAATCCTTTCGCGCCATATTTTCTAAAAAGTCATTTTTGTCAAATTAGTCGATCGAAGGTTTTATCAGTCGACTGGACATAATGTCTGTTTTCTGGAAAATTTAGCAGCAATCGACTAATGACTTTATCAGTCGACTGGACAAAACATGTGTTTTCTGAAAATTTAGCAGCAGTCGACTAATGACTTTTATCAGTCGACCGGACAGAATGTATGTTTTTAAGAAGATTTTAGCAGCAGTCGACTGAAAGGTTTTTCAGTCTACTAATGATATTATCAGTCGACTAATTTTATATCTAGTCGACTAAGTTTCAAAAGTTTAGATTTTCAAACGACTCGATAAACAGATCAGTCGACCGACGATAACTGTTAGTCTACTAATAACTAACTATTAGTTGACTAACTACTGTTTCAGTCGACTAATTTTACCATTTTTCCTGAAACTTCAAAAAGGCGTGTCTTTTCATTTTTCAAACGTTTTGATCATTCAAAATGGACTGTTTTGACACCCTTTCATACCCTCAACGTATGAAAACTTTCAACTATAAATATGAGTGCATTCTACACTCAAAAACATAAAATTCAATAGAATTATATTGAATTACTCTTTGCTTTTCACTCATATTCATTTTCTCACTCACGTGATATTTTTCACTTCAGTTTTTCACTCAAATTCCTTTGAGAGAGAGTGAATTCGTGAGTAGAGTATTTCAACAACCTCAAAAGCCAATTGCATCTCATTTGCATTCATAATAAGGGCTCATAGGTTGTTTTGTAAGTTGTTATTTATTTTTCTGTAAAAGGAAGGACTCCTTGGTTTAAAGGAGTTGTTTGCTTTCAGTAGGTGTGTTACTGAAAGTGGGACCAGATTTGGTCTGTATGATCTTGTAGTTACACAAGGTTGATAATGGAAATCTCAAGTGGGTTTTGCTTTGGGACTGGATATAGGTCGGGAAAGACCGAACCAGGATAAATTATGTGTTCTTTGTGTGTTTGCTTTTCAAATTGCAAAATTCGTCAATATTCCGCAGACAATTATTAAAAGCACTATTCACCCCCCCTCTAGTGCTTGTTGCCTCGATCCTACTGCACTTTCATTTGGTATCAGAGCAAGTTTGCTATTATTTTGATTTGATAATCATCTAGCATGGCAACTACAACATCTCAGCATAAAGAAGGATGCTCCTCTGTTCGTCCTCCTCTCTTTGATAGAATAAACTATAGATACTGGAAAGTGAGAATGACAATATTCTTGCAATCCATGGATCTCGATATTTGGAGAGCTGTATCAGATAAGTACCAAACTTCATCAACTGATTTCAACCGATGGACCGATGAAGAAAAGAAGATTGCTTCACTTAATGCCAAAGCAATGAATGCATTGTATTGTGCCGTTGACAAGGTAAAGTTCAATCGTATCTTTCAATGCTTTATAACAAATGAAATCTGGCATACTCTTCTCGTGACTCACGAAGGTACGTCAAAGGTAAAGGAATCTAAAATTGTTTCTTTAGTACATAAATTTGAATTGTTTAAAATGAAGCAAAATGAATCTATATCGGACATGGATAAAAGAATAACCGATATCACTAACACTCTGAAATCCCTTGAAAAAAAATATTCACAAGTTGATTTAGTCAGAAAAATCCTAAGGTGTTTAACTCCTGAATAGGAGAAAAAAACCACTGCTATTGAAGAGGCAAATGATTTAAACACTCTCACTCTTGAAGATTTGGTTGGTAACTTAATAGCATATGAAGTTCAACTTCAAGACAGACAAGAAGAAGAACCCAAGAAGAAATCTCTTGCTTTTAAAGCTACTTCTGATTCTGAAAATTTAGAAGAAGATGAAAATGAAGATGAAGATATTGCCCTCATTATAAGGCAATTCAAAAGATTTATCAAAAGGGAAAGATTTCAAAAAAAGGTAAAGAAAGTGAATTCTTCCAATCCAAATGAAGTCAAGTGCTTTAACTGCAAAAAGGCAGAACACATCAAGAAAGATTGTCCTCTTCTCAAAATCAAGCCCAAGGACCAATTCAAGAAGAAAAAGGCATTTCAAGCATGTTGGGATGATAGTGACTTCTCTTCCGATGAAGAATCAAATAAAGAAGTCGCCAACATGTGTTTTGTAGCACAAGAAGATTCGGTAAGTCAATTTAACTATGATGAGTTATTAGAAGCATTTAATGATTTATATGCTAAATTTAAGAGTCTTAGTCCTAAAATAAAGAGTTAAAAACTGAAAATTCAACTCTTGACTCTCAAAACAAAGTGTTACTTTAAGAGATAGAAGATCTCAAGAAGGAAAACTCTTGCCAAGCATTTGAGATAAAAGAAATTGAAATTAGAACCAATCTCTTACAAAAAGAAATAACTAGTCTAAAAGAAAAATCAAATGATCTTCTTTCTATAGTGACCAAATTCACAAATGGACAAGAGAATCTAGAAAGACTTCTTGGTTCTCAAATATGCTCGGTTAATAAAACCGGATTGGGATATAGCTTCTTTGATACTCAAAATAGACCAAACTATGTGGTGAAGAATCAAAGACAATATTCTCAAAGAACTAAATTTTCTAGTTATAATAGAAATGCATCTAATCATGGAACTTATAATGCTTATAAGCCTAGACATGATTATTCTAGAAATGCTAAATCTTTTTATAGAAAGAATATTTATTATCAAAGGAAACCAAAATCCAAATGGATATGGATTCCTAAGACTAACTCTCATGGACCCGAAAATAGAAAGGGATCAAATGCTTTGTCTTCTAATTTTGTTGTAGGTACACAAAATAAGGAGCAAATGGATATTGGACAACAGTTGTTCCAAACATATGACTGGAAGGCCGGAGTTATTTTCCACCCTCCAAAGTAAGGATGGAGGAACCGTCACCTTTGGTGACAATAACAAGGGAAAAGTAATCAGTATTGGTAATATTGGTAATCCAAAATTTCCCTTGATAGAAAATGTTCTTTTAGTAGATGGTTTAATGCATAATTTATTATCTATTAGTCAATTATGTGATAAAGGCTTTCATGTTTCTTTTGAAAATGATTTATGCTTAATTTCTGATTTTCAATCTAAAAAGATCATTTTTAAAGGTAAAAGAAGGAACAATGTGTATGAACTATATCTAGATGAGTTACCCACTTTTAATGAAAAATGTCTTATTGTTTCAAATGAAATTCAATGGTTATGGCACAAGAGACTTGGACATGTTAACTTTAAAATTATTTCAAAGTTATCCAAGAATAATCTTGTTAGAGGCCTACCTAGAATACCATATAAGAAAGATCACTTATGTGATGCTTGCTAAAGGGGTAAACAAATCAAGAGTTCTTTTAAGGCTAAAGATATTGTTTTAACTAAACGTCCTCTTGAACTTTTACATTTAGATCTATTTGGACCATCTAGAATTCAAAGTTTGAATGGTAGCAAGTATGCTTTTGTTATAGTAAATGATTATTCCCAGTTTACATGGGTGATTTTTCTAAAAAGCAAAAATGATGCTTTTTCGAAATTTTCTAAACTTTGTAGAAGAATTACAAATGAAAAATCTACATCTATAATTAAAATTCGTAGTGATCATGGTGGTGAATTTGAAAATGAATCTTTTCTAAAGTTTTGTGATTTACATGGTATATCTCACAACTTTGCTTTTCCTAGAGCGGCTCCACAAAATGGAGTTGTTGAAAGAAAGAATAGAACTATGCAAGAATGTGCTAGAACCATGCTTCAAGATAAAAATTTACCAAAATACTTTTGGGCTGAAGTAATAAATACAACATGTTATGTTTTAAACTGTGTTCTTATTCGACCAATCTTACATAAAACATGTTTTGAATTGTATTATGATCGTATTCCAAAGATCTCATATTTTAAAATTTTTGATAGTAAATATTTCTTGTTAAATACCAAAGATAATCTTGATAAGTTTGATTCAAAATCAGATGAATCAATATTTCTTGGATATTCTTCTAGAAGTAAAGCTTATCGTGTTTTTAATAAAAGAACATCTTGTATTGAAGAATCTTTACATGTTGCATTTGATGAGAATTGTGAGCAGGTAATACCTCTAAGCGAAGGAGAAGAAGTAATACTTCAAGAAGAACCTTTGATAGAGAGTACTTCTCAAGAAAATGTTTCTCTTCAACCAGTTTGGAAAGAAGTTTCTAATCATTCACATGAACAAGTTATTGGAGAAATAAATAGTGGTGTCCAAACTAGAAGGCAATTAGAAAAATATATTGCAAATGTTGCTTTCATATCTAAAATAGAACCAAAGAATATCAATGAGGCTTGTGATAATGAATTTTGGCTTTTGGACATGTCTGAAGAACTTAACCAATTTACTAGGAATAATGTTTGGGATCTAGTTGATAGACCAAAGGGTCATTCAGTAATTGGAACAAGATGGGTCTTCCAAAACAAGCTGGATGAAAATGGCGAAGTCATTCGAAACAAAGCAAGACTAGTAGCACAAGGCTATAATCAAGAGGAAGGCATAGATTTTGATGAAACCTATGCACCAGTGGCTCAACTGGAGTCAATTCGAATGATGTTTGCTTTTGCTAGTTACATGAACTTTAAGTTATATCAAATTGATGTTAAGAGTGCATTCTTAAATGGACACATCAATGAAGAAGTTTATGTAGAGCAACCTCCAGGTTTTGAAAATGAGAAATATCCCAAAAAAGTCTATAAATTAAAAAGTGCTTTGTATGGACTTAAATAAGCACCAAGAGCGTGGTATGAAAGACTATGAAAATTTCTAGAACAATCTGATTTTTCCATTGGTTGGGTAGACTCCACTTTATTTATTAAAATTTTTAATTCAGATATTCTTATTGTGCAAATTTATGTTGATGACATAATATTTGGTTCTACTAATGATTCTCTTTGTAAATAATTTGCTAAAGCTATGCAGGAAGAGTTTGAAATGAGCTTGATGGGCGAATTAAACTACTTCCTTGGACTTCAAATAAAGCAAACTGAAGAAGGAATCTTCATCAATCAAGCTAAGTATACAAAATAACTTCTCAAGAGATTTGGGATGGACTCATCGAAATCAAGAAGAAATCCTATGAGTACAACTACTTCTCTTGATAAAGATGAAAATGGTAAAAATGTAGATAGTAAGCTCTACAGAGGTATGATCGGATCTCTATTATACTTAACGGCTAGTCGACCTGATATTATGTTTAGTGTTTGTATGTGTGCAAGATTTCAAGCTAATCCAAAGGAATCTCATTTAACTGCAGTAAAACAAATTCTTCGTTATTTGAAAGATACTTCAAATTTCGGTTTGTTTTACCCAAAATCATCTTCCTTTGATTTAGTTTCATATAGTGATGCAGATTTTTCAGGAAGTAAATATGATCGCAAGAGTACTAGTGGAACTTTTCATTTCTTAGGAAATTTCTTAGTCTCTTGGTTTAGTAAAAAGCAAAATTCAGTGTCACTCTCAACAACTGAAGTAGAATATATAGCGGCTAGTTTAGCATGTTCACAAGTACTATGGATGAAACAGACCTTAAAAGATTTTGGTTTGAATTACTCCACAACAACAATTTATTGTGATAACACTAGTGCTATAAACCTTTCAAAAAATCCTATTCAGCACTCAAGAACTAAGCATATTGAAGTTAGACATCATTTCTTAAGAGATCATGTGTTAAAAGGAGACATTTCGTTAAATTTTATTTTCACTAATGAACAACATGCCAATATCTTCACTAAACCACTTGAAAATGAAGATTTTATGAGAATTAGGAAAGAACTAGGCATTTGCTCATTTTTGGATTTATAAAATATTGATTTTTGAACAAAATCTCTAAATCGCACCATATTAGTCGACCAATAAAATTTTAGTCGACTAAAAATTCTTTTAAAAATTTTAACTGAAGGGACCCGATACCCCTTGATTTTTTTTTCACCCTTTTTTTTTGGCATCGTTTCATTTTTGCACCTTTTCATTTTTTTAAAAGGAACGAAACCCTTAAAACGAAATCCTCTCTATCTATCTCTCTCACCCTTGGATTTTTTTTTCTCTTTCTCTCTTTCGAAAAAGCCTCAGAGTGCCGTTCGAACCTCTCCTTGCCAGAATCCTCTGACTGTGACAGGGAAACGCCGTAATCCTCTTGCAATAACCGGCGCATCTTCAGATCTCGCCGGAATCCTCTTGCCGTGATGGTGCATCTTCAGTCCTCGCCGGAATCCCCTTGTGGCAGCCTCCTCGCATCTGCCGTCATCCACCGCGGACTCCTCCTCGTCTATTCACTGTTTCTGTTGCATTAGTTCTCCTTCACAACGCCGGACAACATCTTCATTCTGCCGGACGTTATTTGGAAGTCAACATCATTCTCTGCAACTATTTTTTGAGGTGAATCTATTTTAACCATGCCTCGTCAGAAGATTGCATCCACAAAAGGTTCTCCTCCTCCTACACCTCCAGCAAGACATGAATTTTCTCTCAGATTACTCTGAAATCCTCTTTTATATGATACTTTTGGATCTATTTCTGCACTTTCTATTTTACCAAACCGAAATGTCCTGTTTCACCTGTTTTCTCGTTACAAAATCAGAGAATTATTTCTAGGAATTTCACATCTTTTTGATGCCTGTGCAGACACCCTTCATTATCCTTTTCTGATTCACTTGTTTTACACGAATTTACAAATTGATCATGAAACTGGAGTTCTTTCCTCTCTTGTTCGTAATGTTGAAATTGAGTTTGATTCTAAACTACTTGGAGAAATCCTAAAAATTCTACCTTCAGACACTCTTTTCAATACTGTTGAACTGAATGATGAAAGAATTTTTGAACAAATTCTTCTTCTCGGTGCACCTCATTGCCCTCCTTTCAAAAATACTAATCTTCAAACTCATGCACACATTGCTGAACGAATCCTTGCCCATAATGTTTTACCTAAAACTGGATCTTTTGATTACTATTCCACAGATCTCTGTACGACTCTTTATGTCTTATTTGAAAATATTTCTGTAAATTGGGCCAACGTGTATTTTACTAATTTGTGGAAACAAAAGCCATTTTTTCCCTATGGTTGTCTTCTAACTCGTATTTTCAGACATTTCAAAGTTCCCTTAACAAATGAAAAATATATTGAGCAAAAGGAGTTCTTTGATCAAACTATTTTTAAAATGATGAAAATCAAATATCCGCCTCCTTTAAATGTTGATCAAACTGAACCATCTGATCCTACTGAACCATCAATTTCTGAACCCTCACCATCTTCTGCGACACCTTCATCTCAAGCAAAATGAAAGAAATTTTCTACAAGTCAAGACAATGATGAAGTTTTGCAGCCACTGGAAGCTTTGGAGCTGCATCAACACACTTTTCGTGAAGATGTGACTTAACAACTTTCTTCCATTCAGAAAGATGTTATTGCAATTAAGGACTTGCTCAACTCACTTTTCTGATCTTTGTTTTTTGTCTTTACTGAACTTTAATACTTTATGGGTTGTAATATTTACATTTTGCTTATGCTATTTATGCCCTTATTTTTTTTTTATTATGACAAAGGGGAAGAAAAAGATAGCATTAGATACATGCATAAGAAATGTGAAATTAAGAGAAAAAGAAAGCATTGAAAATTGCATTTATGAAAAAGTTTTTAACGGCATGAAGTAATGATAAATGGAAATGCAAACCAATCAATATGTGATAGATGTGCTTTAAATGTGCTAACTTTTAATGTTTTGCAGCATATTGATAGGGGGAGTAAAATCTCCATCTATGCATCTAAATGTTTCATCTTTGATTAAGTTTGTCATTATCAAAAAGGGGGAGATTGTTACGACAATTAAGTTGTACATGTTACTTCAAGTACAAGGTTTTGATGATGAACAAGTAAATCAATTGTATTTCAGCTAAGGCGATGAAGAAAGATGACAAGAATTGAAGAATTCGATGAAGAATCTTTGAAGACTAGTGTGCAAATGTTAAATTTATTTAAAGTCTTAGATTCTTGTAAGAGCCTTACTTAGAGTGCACATTTCAATTGCATTTCACCAAAAAAATCTTTAGAAAAACTTTTCTAAAAGAACCCTTCATAAAAATCTGTTTAGAAAACTCTTTTCTTAAAATTTTGTGTTTATTAGTCGACCAATAAATTCACCAGTCGACTAATTCTTTCACGTCATATTTTCTAAAAAGTCATTTTTGTCAAATTAGTCGATCGAAGGTTTTATCAGCCGACTGGACAGAATGTCTGTTTTCTGGAAAATTTAGCAGCAGTCGACTAATGACTTTATCAGTCGACTGGATAGAACATGTGTTTTCTGAAAATTTAGCAGCAGTCGACTAATGACTTTTATCAGTCGACCGGACAGAATGTATGTTTTTCAGAAGATTTTAGCAACAGTCGACTGAAAGGTTTTTCAGTCTACTGATGATATTATCAGTCGACTAATTTTATATCTAGTCGACTAAGTTTCAAAAGTTTAGATTTTCAAACGACTCGATAAACAGATCAGTCGACCAACGATAACTGTTAGTCTACTAATAACTAACTATTAATCGACTAACTACTGTTTCAGTCGACTAATTTTACCGTTTTTCCTGAAACTTCAAAAAGGCGTGTCTTTTCATTTTTTCAAACGTTTTGATCATTCAAAATGGACTGTTTTGACACCCTTTCATACCCTCAACGTATGAAAACTTTCAACTATAAATATGAGTGCATTTTACACTCAAAAACATAGAATTCAATAGAATTATATTGAATTACTCTTTGCTTTTCACTCATATTCATTTTCTCACTCACGTGATATTTTTTACTTTATTTTTTCACTCAAATTCCTTTGAGAGATAGTGAATTCTGAAAGTGCACTAGGATCGAGGCAACGAGCACTAGAGGCGGGGTGAATAGTGCTTTTAAAAAATTTTCTGCGGAATATTGAAGGATTTTGCAAATCTCAAAGCAAACACACAAAGAACACAAGATTTTATCCTGGTTTGGTCTAACCCGACCTACATCCAGTCTCCAAGCAAAACCCGCTTGAGATTTTCACTATCAACCTTGTAAACTACAAGATCACACAGACCATAACTGGTCCCACTTTCAGTAACAACCCTACTGAAAGCAAACAACTCCTTTACACCAAGGAATCCTTCTTTTTACAGAATATAAGTAACAACTTACAAAACAACCTATGAGCCTTCCTTTTGAATGCAAATGAGATGCTATTGGCTTTTGAGGTTGTTGAAATACTCTACTCACGAATTCACTATCTCTCAAAGTGATTTGAGTGAAAAACTGAAGTGAAAATATCACGTGAGTGAGAAAACAAATACTTGAATGAATAGGAGTGAAAAGCAATAAGTAAATGATTTAAATCGATTGAATTCTTGTTCTTTTTTAGTGTATAATGCACTCATATTTATAGTTAAAGTTTTCCATACGTTGAGAGTATGAAAGGGTATCAAAACTGTCCATTTCAAACGATCAAAACGTTTGAAAAATGAAAAGACATGCCTTTTTGAAGTTTCAGGAAAACGACAAAATTAGTCGACTGAAACATCAGTTAGTCGACTAATAGTTAGTTATTAGTAGACTGACAGTTATCGTCGGTTGACTGATCTGTTAATCGAGCCGTTTGAAAATCTGAACTTTTGAAACTTAGTCGACTTGAGAAAAGTTAGTCGACTGATAATATCATCAGTAGACTGAAAAACCTTTTAGTCGACTGCTGCTAAAATCTTCTGAAAAACAAACATTCTGTTCGGTCGACTGATAAAAAGCATTAGTCGACTGCTGCTAAATTTTCAGAAAACAGATGTTCTGTTCAGTCGACAGATAAAACCATTAGTCGACTACTACTAATTTTCCCGAAAACAGACATTATGTCAAGTCGACTGATAAAAACATCGGTCGACTAATTTGACAAAAATGACTATTTAGAAAATATGGCGCGAAAGGATTAGTCGACTAATAAACATGAAAATTTAAGAAAAGAGTTTTCTAAAAAGATTTTCATGAGGGTTCTTTTTAGAAAAGTTTTTCTAAAGATTTTTAAGGTGAAATGCAACCTAAATATGCACTCTAAGTAAGGCTCTTACAAGAATCTAAGACTTTTAATGAAATAAACATTTGCACACTAGTCTTCAAAGATTCTTCACTGAATTCTTCAATTTCTTCATAGCCTTAGCTGAAATGTAGTTGATTCCACTTGCTCATCATCAAAACCTTGTACTTGAAGTATCATGTATGGCTTCATTGTCGTAACAATGTTCCCCTTTTTGATGATGACAAACTTAATCAAAGATGAAGCATTTAGATGCATAGATGGAGATTTTACTCCCCCTATCAATATGCTGCAAAACATTAAAAGTTAGCACATTTAAAGCACATATATCACATATTGATTGGTTTGTATTTTCATTCATCATTTCTTCATGCATTTAGAAATACATTCATTCAAAGCTTTCTTTTTCTCTTAATTTTGCATTTCTCATGCAAGATCTCCTGCTAATTGCTACCATCATCTTTTTCTCCCCCTTTGTCAGAATCAAAAAAGAGTAAGGGCAGAAATAGCATAAGCAAAATAGATATACAAGTTTAAAATATTACAACCCATAAAGTATGAAAGTTCAGACAACAAAGATTAGAAAAGTGAGTTGAGCAAATCCTTGATTGAAGTAATCTCTTTCTGAATCGAAGAGAGTTGTTGAGTCACATCTTCACGAAAAGTATGTTGATACAGCTCTAAAGCTTTCAGTCTCTGCATAACTTCATCATGGTCTTGACTTATCGAAAATTTCTTTCTTTTTGCATGAGATGAAGGTGTCGCAGAAGGTGAAGGTTCAGAAATTGATGGTTCATTAGGATCAGATGGTTCAGTTTGATCAACATTTAAACGAGGCAGATATTTAATTTTCATTCTTTTAAAAATTGTTTGATCAAAGAACTCTTTTTGCTCAATGTATTTTTTATTTGTTAAAGGAACTTTGAAATGTCTAAAAATACGGGTTAAAAGACAACCATAAGGAAGAAATGGTTTTTGTTTCCACAAATTTGTAAAATACACATTGGCCCAGTTGACAGAAATATTTCCAAATAAAACATAAAGAGCCGTAGATAGCTGTGTGGAATAATAATCAAAAGAACCAGTTTTGGGTAGAACATTGTGGGCAAGGATTCGTCCAGCAATGCGTGCACGAGTTTGAAGATTAGTATTTTTTAAAGGAGGGCAGTGAGGTGCTCCTGGAAGAAGAATTTGTTCAAAAACTCTTTCATCATTCAATTCAATAGTGTTGAAAAGAGTGTCTGAAGGTGGAATTTCAAGAATTTCTCCAAGTAATTTCGAATCAAACTCGATTTCAACATCACGAACAAGAGAGGACAAAACTCTAGTTTCATGATCCATTTGTAAATTCGTGTAAAACAAGTGAATAAGAAACAGATAGTGAAGGGTATCTGCACAAGCATCAAAAAGATGTGAAATACCAGGAAATAATTCTCTTATATTGTAACGAGAAAATAAGTGAAATAGAACATTTCGGCCTGGTAAAATAGGTAATACAAAAATTGATCCAAAAGTATTATAAAGAAGAGGATTGCGAAGTAATCTTAGTGAAAAACCATGTCTTGAAGTAGTTGTAGGAGGAGGAGAACCTAAACCTTTTGCAGATGCAGACTTCATACGAGGCATGGTAAAAAAAGAGTTACCAAAAACAATGACGGCTTCCAAATGATTTCTGGCAGAAGTAGAACGTTGTCCGGCGATGTGAAACAGAACCAGAGGAGGATACAATGGCTGACAGTGAGTGAGAAGTCGGCCACAAGGGGATTCCGGCAATGCACTGTCACACAAGAGGGTTCCGGCGTGTTTTGAAGATGCACCAGTTACTGCAAGAGGATTCCGGCGTTTCAAGATCACGACCAGAAGATTCCGGCGTCTCCTTGTTACGGTAAGAAAATCCCAGCGAAAATGGGATCGAACGACACTCCGAGGGTTTTTCGGAAGAAAAAGAGGCAAAAGAGAAAGAGGGTTTTCGTTTTTAAGGGTTTCGTTTTAAGAAAAAAGAAAAGATACGAAAACGAAGTGAAACAATGCTTATTTTAAAAAGAACGGGTGTTTTAAAAATCCAAGGGGTATCAGGTCCCTTTATTTAAAAAAATTTTAAAAAATTTTAGTCGACTAAATCTTTATCGGTCGACTAAGAATGTGCGACTCATTCTAAAAATATCATCAGTCGACTAGAAATATATCGGTCGACTAATATGGTGCGATACATTCCAAAATTTAATACACTAGTCGACTAGAATTTTATCGGTCGACTAATATAGTGCGATTTTGTTCAAAAATCAACATTTTTATAAATCCAAAAATAAGCAAATACCTAGTTCTCTTCTAATTCTCATAAAATCTTCATTTTTAAGAGGTTTAGTGAAGATATCGGCATGTTGTTCTTTAGTGGAAATAAAATTTAACGAACTATCTCCTTTTAACACGTGATCTCTTAAAAAATGATGTCTTACTTCAATATGCTTAGTTCTTGAGTGCTGAATAGGATTTTTCGAAAGATTTATAGCACTAGTGTTATCACGATAAATAGTTGTTGTGGAGTAATTCAAACCGAAATCTTTTAAGGTTTGTTTCATCCATAGTACTTGTGAACATGCTAAACTAGCCGCTATATATTCTGCTTCAGTTGTTGAGAGTGATACTGAATTTTGCTTTTTACTAAACCAAGAGACTAAGGAATTTCCTAAGAAATGACAAGTTCCACTAGTACTCTTGCGATCAGATTTACTTCCTGCAAAATCTGCATCACTATATGAAACCAAATCAAAGGAATATGATTTTGGGTAAAACAAACCGAAATCTGAAGTATCTTTGAAATAACGAAGAATTTGTTTTACTGCAGTTAATTGATATTCCTTTGGATTAGCTTGAAATCTTGCACACATACAAACACTAAACATAATATCAGGTCGACTAGCAGTTAAGTATAATAGAGATCCGATCATACCTCTGTAGAGCTTAGTATCTACACTTTTACCGTTTTCATCTTTATCAAGAGAAGTAGTTGTACTCATAGGATTCCTTCTTGATTTCGATGAGTCCATCCCAAATTTTTTGAGAAGTTCTTTTGTATACTTAGCCTGATTGATGAAGATTCCTTCTTCAGTTTGCTTTATTTGAAGTCCAAGGAAGTAGTTTAATTCGCCCATCAAGCTCATTTCAAACTCTTCTTGCATAGCTTTAGCAAATTCTTTACAAAGAGAATCATTAGTAGAACCAAATATTATGTCATCAACATAAATTTGCACAATAAGAATATCTGAATTAAGATTTTTAATAAATAAAGTGGAGTCTACCTGACCAATGGAAAAACCAGATTGTTCTAGAAAATTTCGTAGTCTTTCATACCACGCTCTTGGTGCTTGTTTGAGTCCATACAAAGCTCTTTTCAATTTGTAGACTTTTTCTGGATATTTCTCATTTTTAAAGCCTGGAGGTTGCTCTACATAAACTTCTTCATTGATGTGTCCATTTAAGAATGCACTCTTAACATCAATTTGATATAACTTGAAGTTCATGTAACTAGCAAAAGCAAGCATCATTCGAATTGACTCTAATCGAGCCACTGGTGCATAGGTTTCATCAAAATCCATGCCTTCTTCTTGATTATAGCCTTGTGCCACTAGCCTTGCTTTGTTACGAATGACTTCACCATTTTCATCCAGCTTATTTCGGAAGACCCATCTTGTTCCAATTACCGGATGATTCTTTGGTCTATCAACTAGATCCCAAACATCATTCCTAGTAAATTGGTTAAGTTCTTCAGACATGGCCAAAAGCCAAAATTCATCAACACAAGCCTCATTGATATTCTTTGGTTCTAATTTAGATATGAAAGCAACATTTGCAATATATTTTTCTAACTGCCTTCTAGTTTGGACACCACTCTTTATTTCACCAATAACTTGTTCATGTGGATGATTAGGAACTTCTTTCCAAACTGGTTGAAGATGAATATTTTCTTGAGAAGTACTCTCTATCAAGGGTTCTTCTTGAAGTATTACTTCTTCTCCTTCGCTAAGAGGTATAACTTGCTCACAGTTCTCATCAAATGCAACATGTAAAGATTCTTCAATACAAGATGTTCTTTTATTGAAAATACGATATGCTTTACTTCTAGAAGAATATCCAAGAAATATTGATTCGTCTGATTTTGAATCAAATTTTTCAAGATTATCTTTGGTATTTAACAAGAAACATTTACTACCAAAAATTTTGAAATATGAGATCTTTGGTATACGATCATAATACAATTCAAAACATGTTTTATGTAAAAATGGTCGAATAAGAACACGATTTAAGACATAACATGCTGTATTAATTGCTTCATCCCAAAAGTATTTTGGTAAATTTTTATCTTGAAGCATGGTTCTAGCACATTCTTGCAAAGTTCTATTCTTTCTTTCAACAACTCCATTTTGTGGAGCCGCTCTAGGAAAAGCAAAGTTGTGAGATATACCATGTAAATCACAAAACTTTAGAAAAGATTCATTTTCAAATTCACCACCATGATCACTACGAATTTTAATAATAGATGTAGATTTTTCATTTGTAATTCTTCTACAAAGTTTAGAAAATTCTGAAAAAGCATCATTTTTGCTTTTTAGAAAAATCACCCATGTAAACGGGGAATAATCATCTACTATAACAAAAGCATACTTGCTATCATTCAAACTTTAAATTCTAGATGGTCCAAATAGATCTAAATGTAAAAGTTCAAGAGGACGTTTTGTTGAAACTATATCTTTTGCTTTAAAAAAACTCTTGATTTGTTTACCCCTTTGACAAGCATCACATAAGTGATCCTTTTTATATGGTATTCTAGGTAGGCCTCTTACAAGATCATTCTTGGATAACTTTGAAATAATTTTAAAGTTAACATGTCCAAGTCTCTTGTGCCATAACCATTGAATTTCATTTGAAGCAATAAGACATTTTTCATTAAAAGAGGGTAATTCATCTAGATATAGTTCATACACATTGTTTCTTCTTTTACCTTTAAAAATGATCTTTTTAGATTGAAAATCAGAAATTAAGCATAAATCATTTTCAAAAGACACATGAAAACCTTTATCACATAATTGACTAATAGATATTAAATTATGCATTAAACCATCTACTAAAAGAACATTTTCTATCAAGGAAAATTTTGGATTACCAATATTACCAATACCTATCACTTTTCCCTTGTTATTGTCACCAAAGGTGACAGTTCCTCCATCCTTATTTTGGAGGGTGGAAAATAACTCCGGCCTTCCAGTCATATGTTTGGAACAACTGCTGTCCAATATCCATTTGCTCCTTATGTTGTGTACCTACAACAAAATCAGAAAACAGAGCATTTGACCCCTTTCTATTTTCGGGTCCATGAGAGTTAGTCTTAGGAACCCATATCCATTTGGATTTTGGTTTCCTTTGATAATAAATATTCTTTCTATAAAGGGATTTAGAATAAACATGTCTAGAATAATCATATCTAGATGCATTTCTATTAGAACTAGAAAGTTTAGTTTTATGAACAAAAGGTTGAGAATAATGTCTTTGATTTTTCACCACATAGTTTGGTCTATTTTGAGTATCAAAGAAGCTATATCCCAATCCGGTTTTATTAACCGAGCGTCTTTGAGAACCAAGAAGTTTTTCTAGATTCTCTTGACCATTTGTGAATTTGGTCACTATAGAAAGAAGATCATTTGACTTTTCTTTAAGACTAGATATTTCTTTTTGTAAGAGATTGGTTCTAACTCCAATTTCTTTTATCTCAAGTGCTTGGCAAGAATTTTCCTTCTTGAGATCTTCTATTTCTTGAAGTAACACTTTATTTTGAGAGTCAAGAGTTAAATTTTCAGTTTTTAACTCTTTATTTTTAGAACTAAGACTCTTAAATTTAGCATATAAATCATTAAATGCTTCAAATAACTCATCATAGTCAAATTGACTTACCGAATCTTCTTGTGCTACAAAACACATGTTGGCGACTTCTTCATTTGATTCTTCATCGGAAGAGGAGTCACTATCATCCCAACATGCTTGAAATGCCTTTTTCTTCTTGAATTGGTCCTTGGGCTTGATTTTGAGAAGAGGACAATCTTTCTTGATATGTCCTGCCTTTTTTCAGTTAAAGCACTTTACTTCATTGGGAATGGAAAAATCTGCTTTCTTTACCTTTCTTTAAAATCTTCCCTTTTTGATGAATCTTCTGAATTGCCTTGTGATGAGGGCAATATCTTCATCTTCATCTTTTCCTGAATTTTCTGAGTCAGAAGTAGCCTTAAAAGCAAGAGATTTCTTCTTAGGCTCTTCTTCTTGTCTGTCTTGAAGTTGAACCTCATATGCCATTAGGTTACCAACTAAGTCTTTAAGAGTGAGAGTATTGAGATCATTTGCTTCTTCAATAGCAGTGGTTTTTCTCTCCCATTCAGGAGTTAAACACCTTAGAATCTTTCTGACTAAATCCACTTGTGAATATTCTTTTCCAAGGGATTTCAAAGTGTTAGTTATATCGGTCATTCTAGTTACCATGTCCGATATAGATTCATTTTGCTTCATTTTGAATAATTCAAATTTATGAACTAAAGAAGCAATTTTAGATTCATTTACCTTTGACGTACCTTCGTGAGTTACTAGAAGAGTATGCCAAATTTCATTTGCTGTAGAGCATTGAGAGATGCGATTGAATTCTACCTTGTCAACGCCACAATATAATGCATTCATGGCTTTGGCATTCAGTGAAGCAGTCTTCTTTTCATCATCGATCCATCGGCTGAAATCAGTTGATGGAGTTTGGTACTTTTCTGAAACAACTCTCCAGATATCGAGATCCATGGATTGCAAGAATATTGTCATTCTTACTTTCCAGTATCCATAGTTTGTTCCGTCGAAGAGAGGAGAACGAACAGAGGAGCTTCCTTCTTTGTGCTGAGATGTTGTAGTTGCCATGCTAGATGATGGTCAAATCAAAGTAATAGCAAATCTGTGCTCTGATACCAAATGAAAGTGCACTAGGATCGAGGCAACGAGCACTAGAGGGGGGGTGAATAGTGCTTTTAAAAAATTGTCTGCGGAATATTGAAGAATTTTGCAAATCTCAAAGCAAACACACAAAGAACACAAGATTTTATCCTGGTTCGGTCTAACCCGACCTACATCCAGTCCCCAAGCAAAACTCGCTTGAAATTTTCACTATCAACCTTGTAAACTACAAGATCACACAGACCATAACTGGTCCCACTTTCAGTAACAACCCTACTGAAAGCAAACAACTCCTTTACACCAAGAAGTCCTTCTTTTTACAGAATATAAGTAACAACTTACAAAACAACCTATGAGCCTTCCTTTTGAATGCAAATGAGATGCTATTGGCTTTTGAGGTTGTTGAAATACTCTACTCACGAATTCACTATCTCTCAAAGTGATTTGAGTGAAAAACTGAAGTGAAAATATCACGTGAGTGAGAAAACAAATACTTGAATGAATAGGAGTGAAAAGCAATAAGTAAATGATTTAAATCGATTGAATTCTTGTTCTTTTTTAGTGTATAATGCACTCATATTTATAGTTAAAGTTTTTCATACGTTGAAAGTATGAAAGGGTATCAAAACTATCCATTTCGAACGATCAAAACGTTTGAAAAATGAAAAGACACGCCTTTTTGAAGTTTCAGGAAAACGACAAAATTGGTCGACTGAAACATCAGTTAGTCGACTAATAGTTAGTTATTAGTAGGCTGACAGTTATCGTCGGTCGACTGATCTGTTAATCGAGCCATTTGAAAATCTGAACTTTTGAAACTTAGTCGACTTGAGAAAAGTTAGTCGACTGATAATATCATCAGTAGACTGAAAAACCTTTTAGTCGACTGCTGCTAAAATCTTCTGAAAAACAAACATTCTGTTTGGTCGACTGATAAAAAGCATTAGTCGACTGCTGCTAAATTTTCAGAAAACACATGTTCTGTTCAGTCGACTGATAAAACCATTAGTCGACTGCTGCTAATTTTCCAGAAAGCAGACATTCTGTCTAGTCGACTGATAAAAACTTCGATCGACTAATTTGACAAAAATGACTATTTAGAAAATATGGCGTGAAAGGATTAGTCGACTGGTAAGTCTATTGGTCAACTAATAAACATGAAAATTTAAGAAAAGAGTTTTCTAAAAAGATTTTCATGAGGGTTCTTTTTAGAAAAAATTTTCTAAAGATTTTTAAGGTGAAATGCAACCTAAATATGCACTCTAAGTAAGACTCTTACAAGAATCTAAGACTTTTAATGAAATAAACATTTGCACACTAGTCTTCAAAGATTCTTCACTGAATTCTTCAATTTCTTCATAGCCTTAGCTGAAATGCAGTTGATTCCACTTGCTCATCATCAAAACCTTGTACTTGAAGTATCATGTATGGCTTCATTGTCGTAACAAATTCGTGAGTAGAGTATTTCAACAACCTCAAAAGCCAATTGCATCTCATTTGCATTCATAAGAAGGGCTCATAGGTTGTTTTGTAAGTTGTTACTTATTTATTTTTCTGTAAAAGGAAAGACTCCTTGGTTTAAAGGAGTTGTTTTCTTTCAGTAGGTGTGTTACTGAAAGTGGGACCGGATTTAGTCTGTATGATCTTGTAGTCACACAAGGTTGATAGTGGAAATCTCAAACGGGTTTTGCTTAGGGACTGGATGTAGGTCAGGAAAGACCGAACCAGGATAAATTTTGTGTTCTTTGTGTGTTTGCTTTTCAAATTACAAAATCCGTCAATATTCCGTAGACAATTATTAAAAGCACTATTCACCCCCTCTAGTGCTCGTTGCCTCGATCCTACTGCACTTTCAATGATGACATATGTTCTTTAACAATAGCATAATGACATAGAAAGGTACTCACGACGCCTTAATGGCACTTGTTGGAATGTTTGTGCGGCATTGTTTTTTTCATACTGCCTAACAAAAATGAAAAAGAAGAGAAGACTGTAAAAAGAAATGGCTGACAAATGCCCCTATGATACCCACCAATGATTGAACCAGTCGATCGATTTATAGTTATCTCTATGAGGTAAAAACAAATCTGAGAATCTTTTATAACACAAGGCAAGAACAAGAAGGTGGCAATGTATTGTAACACAAGCTGAAAACCAAGGTGAGAACCTAGACTCGAGATGACGACAAAGGGTGCTCTGGCGGCAATAGACGATGATAAAGAGTGTGTCGTCAAAGGGAGCTCCTGTTATAGCAGATGGTGCAAACAAAATGTTTGGACTTTGAAGAGTTAACATCATCATCAACTTTTTAGATGAAAAACATTTTTGTTCTTTTCTCAAACCGTCTTTTCACTTTTCTAGATTGAGGACATTTTTTTCCTTTTCTTGAACCATCATTTCATGGCGAGAATAACAGGAAAGGGTACTTAAGTCTTTTCAACCGCACCGACTCTGATGCTAAGTGATGCCGACACACGCGGGAATATAAACCCCACGTGCTTATATACGTGGCACTCATTCAAACCCCAAACACCCACTGTAGCAAACAGTGCGTCTTCGGGGGAGAACACACAACACCCTCCCAACTCTATCTAACCCAAATGATTTTCTTTGGGTTTATCTTTATACAACTGTTTTTTAAAATCCAATCACGTTTTGGATATGCCCCTACTGACAACACCAAGGGTTTAAACCTTATAAGTAAGAGCTCTGAGTCTTTATCAAGCCATCAAATCCCCTTTTTCTCACTTTGCCTATCAATTTGCTGCTACTCTTTATCTGGGCCATCAGGTTAAGCCAAGACAGCTAGGTCTCCGCGCCAGGAGTGGTTTCTCGAGTTAAAAAAAAGGAACCCACCTCAGATTCAGTAAGGACTTCATACATTGAGGGAGCACATGCTTTGTGTCCTTAACAATTCGTAGGACATAGTTCAGTGGCGGAGCCAGGGGTGGGCAGTCGCCCACCCCAAAAATTCGTATCGGATCTAGGTCGGGTCCAGACCCAAACTGGATCCGAGAACCCAATAGGGTTAAGGGAGTAGGGTCACGAGGAAGGGACAATGCCTTTCCCTGCGCCACCCTCCCCCTTTTTCCTCATCTCCTGTAGGTTGTAACGGCCATCGTCGGTCGTGCTCCTCTCCTTACCTCCCGTAACGGCCATCGCCAGTCGTGCAACTCACCTCCCGTAACGCCGACCGTGCTCCTCACCTCCTGTAACGGCCATCGTCGACTAATGATGCATGATATGCACATCATGTTAACAAGTTATTCATGTATTTTGTAGTGAGATTAAGGTTTTAAACTCATGTTTAGATGCATTCTGATAGTAAGGGGTTATGGTTTGAATTTCAGAGAAATCAGAGTTAAAATGAGAGAGTTATGGCTATTTCAGTGTTCAGGCACGGATTTTGAGGTGGATCAGATCCATATCCGACCCAATTAGGCTGTTTTGGACCTTGGATCAACCCTTAGAAAGCCCAAATCCAACCCACACGCATATCCATATCCATTTAGAAAACATTTGCAGAAAACCCCTCAGAAAGTGGTGCATAGAAAATTAATTTTTTATAACCTTGTTTTTGAAAACTAGCAACAGTATAAATTAGAGTTTTCAGCAAACCCTAGGCGTCTTTGGCATTGGGATTGATGCCTCCTACTGTGAATCTAACTCCATCCCCTTTCCAACCTCTCATTCCATCACATTTTGCATTGAAGATTGGGTTTTTGCTTGAAATCAAGCATTCTTCCATCTCCCTTCTCATTTCTATTCGTTTCTTTAGCATCCTTGCTGTGCTTAATCACCATTTGCTGTGTTTTTGCAGGTGTAGCAGAGGTGGAAACCATTTATCTTGCTTGGAAGTGCGAAACACCCCAACAAGATGAGCCGACCCTACCTCCATCTGGTTTTCTAAGCCCTTCGATCGCGAATCGGCACCCGTTCCATCTTCGGTGGATCTCCAACGTGTTGCAGCTGAAGAAACCCTACTCGTGATGATATTCCAGCATTCTCGAACAGTCCGGGACGTCAAGCTAACGCCATTGTCCGCTCTTTTCTCACCCATAATCGTCGGATCGCCCTGGAGGTAGGTCTTCTTCTCTCTTTTCTTCTAGTTAAAGCCTAAAACGTGTGTGCTTGTGTTTCTTTTATTATTTTCTGTGTGTTTTCTGTATTTTCATGGTTTTATCCCTAGTATAGAACTCGTGCATAGACCAGCACGGTAGATCTAGGTTTGGTTTCCTTGTTTTTGTGTTCGAGTCTCGTTTTTCCACTATTTTCACTCAAAACGTGTAAATCGGCTAGATGTTCTTCTAGCCGATTTTATTTTTTGTCCATTGTGGTTAGTTGGGTTGTTTCTATAGAAAAATCAGTTACAAAGTTCAGTGTGATTTATTTTGGGCGTTGGGTTTAAATCAAAGGCCGTTTTCAATTGAAAACCAAAAATCGGCTAGATTCAATCTAGCCGATCTTGGTCCAATTTTTATGTGAAGCCTTTAGACGTTTTTGCAGTAGAAATTGGTTAGCAGACCGTGGTCAGTTTGTGTTCCATTTGATTTCATTAAAGGCTTAGATTGTTTTGGTTCTAGGTATGTCGTGTGAATGTTTTTAAAAAATTCGTTGAATGGAAAGTTGAAGTTAGGTGAGTGCGTGTGATCTCAGTTTGTTGGGTGTGTGTCTGCCTGCGTTTTATATTATGTCCAGTTTGTATATCTTATCTTAATTGAGTTTAGCACCTTAAGAAAAGTATCTAGCTCATTTGTTATTTTGTGTGTTTTTAAGATTTTGTGAAAGTGATTAGTCGAGTAATGTTTCTTTAATTTTTAAGTAGGATGTCCAGCCGGCCATAGTGTTTAGTTTAATTGTATTTAGATAAATTAGATTATTGTGTCTTAGTAATTATTTATAGTTAGTCTTAAGCACATAATAGATTTTGTTATAATTTGAATATCTTTGTTGAATTTAGGTTAGCCGATTAGCTTAGGTTATTGAATTAATATTTTCTGTTTTGATTTAATTTCCAGCATGATTAGTTCATTTAGTTATGGATTTTTAGTGTAGTTAGTTAGTAATAATCGTGTGTTAGCTTATTTGAATGTAGAATTGCAATTATCGTTTTTCATTAGTTTAAATTATAGATTTCGTGTTTCATGTTAGTGTAGTCATCTTCCCCAAGGAGGGGCGTCAGCCATTAGAGCTCCATTAGAGCTCTAGGCTACTTTGGTTAAGTGTTTTGTGCATTTAGAAAGTCATTAAGGTGTCTAGGTTCATTGTATTAGGATTTAGTATGTTTAGACGTTTTTAATCATTTGGTAATTAATGCATTAGTTGTTGTTTCCTTTAGTGTAGAGAGTGATATTATCTAAATTCCAGCCTTGTCTTATTTAAGTTAGGTTTTGATTCAATTCATTTAGAGGTAGGTTAATTTCCTTGTCTAAGCTAAATCGATTTTTAGGAAGAGGGTAGGTGAGTAATTGTTTTGAAATTTATTTTGGGCAACATTGAGGACTTCCAAATTCGTGTGGTGCATTCAAAGAAAGAATTTATGTTTAATTGTCCAGCCAAAGTAGGGGAGAGTTACTTGTTTTGTTTTGGAAATTTCTTTTGAAATCTAATTAAGTTTCTAAAAGAGGTGTCAACGGTTTTGAGAAAGAGCATTTAATTGGATTCTTATCATTTTGAGAAAGTCAAAACGTGTGGCTTTATTGAGTTGGACGGTTTCATTGATTTTCCAAGTTATTTTACAAAGATTTTAAGGAAAGACAACAACTCTCCTTTAAATTGGACAATTTCCTATCTTTATTGTTTTCCAATTTGATTGGTACAACAATTAAGGAAAGGAAATTCTTTTAAATTGGACGGTTTTTGGATAGACCTAATTTCCAAATTCACTTGGAATAATTATTCATCTTTATCTCTCTTGCTTTATTAATTTAGCATAGACTTAGTCTTAATTAATTTAGTTAATTGTTTTGACCTTAGGTTAGTAATTAGGATTATTGTTTAGGAAGGTCTGAATTAGGTTTTTAAATTAGGCAGTGTTAGTTAACCTAACATAGTCAACCTAGTTGACCCAATTAGATGAGTCGTGTACCTAGTCTAAGCCAAGTCGAGTCGATCTAGCCAAGTGTGGCGTGAATCTAGTTCTAGTCCTATCTTAAACCCGCAACCCTTTGGTCTTCAGTGGTTTAGTTACATTTAGTTTTAACTTATATTAGTTTTAGTATAAGTTAGTTAGTTCTTCACTTAATCAATTTAGTTAGATTTTAGAAGTAGTGTTATGTAAAGTGTACGTGCTCATTGTGTTTGATTTTTGTAGTTCATGTAGTTAAAGTGTATTTAGTTGATATTAACTGCAGTTGCTGATTCTTATAGTTAGATTTGTACTCTTATTTATATGAATTGCATTTGCATTATTAGTTAACTTAGCCATAGTCATAAATTGCATATTGTATTTCAATTTTTTATTTCATCTAGCATAACTGCATTTATTAGCTGCATATAATTTGTCATTCAACATCATTTAGGTTTGCATTAGGGTTAGATTGCATTTTTAGTGTTTAAAATAGACTTATAAAGTGAATAGTACATTGAATCCGAAACCTGATTTTTGTCCTGTTGCACTGTTGTCATTTCATGTGCAAAAATTTTGAGTTTTCTAAATATTATTTTTCTATTCACTTTATTGGCGTGTTAGCTGACTGCAAACCAAATTTCAGCTCGATCCAAGTTTATTTGGTCTGATTTTTAAGCGTTTTGTGAAAACTGCTTTTTCGGATTTTAAAATTTTGGGACCTGCGATATCCAGATTTTTTCCAGTTTTGAAACGTCTATATCTGGAGTTTCAGATATTATTTTTTAATTCTATAAAAACTGTCAGATTTTTGAATCTGTTAGTTACAGAATAAAAGAGATTTCGGGAAAATCGGACCTCGTTTTCTTTGTCAAAAAATCATTTTCCGAAAAGCTGTCAGAAGTCTATTTTGCACTAGTTAGGGGTAGATTTGTAATTTCATTCATTTGGTCATTTTCGGTTTGTTTTCATCAAGTTCTGCATTTTAATTGCTGCATTTGCATCATCCAGCATTATTAGACTTAGATTAATCGATTTTAGAATTAGTTTGATATTTTCTTGCTTATTTTATTGTTAATTAGGTTTTATTTGTTTAAATTCTGCAGAATTAGGTTTAATTTACATTTTAATTTAGTTTGATTAAGTGATTTACTAAATTTTCATTTTCCTGTGTTTATAGGTTGAAAAGCATAATATTTTTTTAGGGATTCTTGTCCAAGTGCGAAAATTGAGAAGAGGCAAAAAGACAGAAATACCCTTGGTGTGCAACAGAAGACCAAATTGCTTTTCTATTTTAGTTTTAGTGTTCATTTGTAATTATTATTCATCTTGTGAATGTAGACTGATTTTTGTGATTAATAAATTAAATTTCTTAGAAATAATTGAGTAATTCTTGTTCCCTGTGGATTCGACCCGTACTTACCACTTCGTGGAAAGTTGGTTATTTACTTTTGGTTGACAATTTTCCAAAGATTTTATTGAAAAATATTGTTTTAAAAATACCACTTCCAAAATATCAACCACCGACCATGCTCCTCTCCTCACCTCCCGTAACGGCAATCGCCGGCCGTGCTCCTCACCTCCCGTAACGACCATCGTCGGTCGTGCACACTGCGCCTGCTCCCTCTTCCCTTCCCTCTCTGTTTCCCTCAGCCCCCTCTGCGATTTTCGGCGAGCCGATGGCCCGATCTCAAAGCATGTTATCCCAATCTCAATTCACTCATTTGCTTCATGCTCCAGTACCCATTTTGCCAATCCCAGTCACATATTTCATTGTTGCAAAACTTCAGTGATTCTCTTGAAGAGAACTGAAGCTTCAAGATCATTGACAGTAAAGAATGCAACAACAAAACTTGCAAAAACTCCAGGTTTTTTGTTATTTTTTTGGTTAGTGGTCTCTTTTCTTTAAGTATGTGTGTTTTTTCAATATTGGTGAGTGACTGTGGCTTTTTGCTTTATTTTAGCTGAAGAGGATTGGAAGATTAAGCATGAGTTTCTTTTGAAGAAAAGGGTATATTTTTTCATGTCCATGATGGCTAAATTGCTCTAGAAATTTGGACTGCTTTGTTGGTTTGCAGGATTTTGATGATCTTGCTATCATGTGTGTGTTTTATTATTGTTATTATATTTTCCTATAGTAGTCCCTTCGCTTTTCTGTGATTCATTTTTCACTTCTTTCTTTTGGGGTATATGATGGACAAATTGTGAACTTGGCCGTGTGGAGTGTATGTATTTGAAGTGTAACCTGCTTACTTACATCAATAGATGTTTCATAAGAAAGTTTATGCACACATATTCTCTCTCGGAATAAACAGGCAGGGGATTAACCTTAAGTGCCTAGGAAGCTAGTTGTTACCCACTTAATTTGCTTGCATAAATTGGCTATACATGTATTTACTTTTGCTATTTGATCTGGATGGTACCAACCATTTCTTTCAATTTGTGCCTTTTTGGTTGGGGATTGAAGAAGTCAAAACCTTTGTCTTTGGTAGTGAAATAATATGAACTGGAGAATGATAGTGAATACTCTGAACAATTTCAATGAGCATGGCTAGTGATGATGAATTGCAAAATATTGGTTTAATGACTAGATGACAATGAGTCATTTTGATAGATAACTGCCACTGCAAAGGGCATATTGGTTATTACTTAGTGATTGTTACTGTTTAGAACATGATGCTTGTTTAATTGAATAGTGTGTTGGAAGTTGAGATAGTCTTTCTTCACAGTTGAATGTTTGGTTGTTTACTTGAAATTGTTGTTTGGTTCATTAGGTTGAGTCAGTTTGCACATAGTTTGCTTTTCGAAACTTTCTGTAGAATTACTGGGTATGAGATCATTTGGATGATGATTGTGAGACGCTATTATTAAATAGTTATGATGTATGGCCATACATAGCCTGTCTAAAGCTTAACCCTCTTGTTGATTCCCTTTCATAGAGTTTTCTAAGAAGCGAATATTACCAAAATTCATAAAATATCAGAGCATAAAAGTATATTTTTCATAAAAGTGGTCATCTAAACTAGTTTTTTATGAAACATATTTTTGTTTAATGGTTTATTTAGCAAAATTCAAATGAAGCAGACACGATAAGAAGGTTCAAGTAATTTGAGTTTGGGAAAATCAATAAAGGCTGTTTGAGTTAAAGGAATTAGAATATTTAACACATCTAGGGGAATAAAAATTTGTGGATCTGAAATGTATGATCAGAAGAAATGATCAATTTCTATCTAGTTATTACAAGATTACCATAATGAGAATAAGCCTGGAAGTTTCAGCTTTGATCTTTCGATTGGCAACTGAACTGTGGAGAAACTGTAATGCTTGTGTTTATTAGGAAAAACGACTTTGAGGCTTTCTTGACTTGGGAGCTAAATATATCTTCAGTGATGTATGGTTTGAGCATACATACATCTATTCATGATCCTTATTATTCTTTTTTCCATAAAAAATGATACCTATCGTGAGAGCTCATCTGTTATGATGCATGTTGAGACATTCCATGTTAAAAAAGATTAAGAAGAAGAAAAATGGATAACCTTCAAGAAGTGTGACCATTATTATCTTCAATTTTATCTTCAATAGCTGCATTATTTTTGGCTTTTCATCATCTTGATTGTAAGTAAGCTGGTCATGTTATAGTAAGAATATGCCCTCAAATTCTAATGTTGTAATAGAGAAACAAAATACTTAATGCACATGACTAAACGATATGATGCCAAAATACCTTTAACTTGAAACTGAAAACTATATTCTATGCGACTGGTGACACATTTACAATTTTAGTCTTGGCGTGTTAAAATTTTCTGCATATTTTGCTACAAAAAGTGTTTCTTACGTCTGCTTCTTCACAGGAACAACTACTACCTTATGGCTAGTTGGAGTAGAGAAGATACTAGCCTTTTATGATGCTATTTTTTTACTATAATGATGACCAATCTGTCATTTATGAAATGTTTTGTGATGTAAAGCATGTTATAGTTTTTTGCTACAAGAATTTGTTCTTTGCTTACATTTGATGTGTAAAGTTTTGAGAATAATTGATGACCTTTCACAAGCACTTTAGCGAAAAGATCAAGACATTGTGAATACTATGAGTTTAGTCACTACATCAAAACAGTGCCTTAAAGGTCTGAGAGACAATGGATGAGACTCTCTTATAAACAAAGTGTCCATATTTTGTAAGTGATTTGATATTCTGATTCCTGATCTAGGGGACTCATATACACCTCAAGGACGACCAAGACGTAAGGTTGAAAAGATCACCACATTGCCTAATTATCGTATTGATGTGTTTTATGCTATTATTGATTTGCAACTTCAAGAGTTGAATTATCGTTTCACTGAAGAAAATACAGAGCTCCTCCTTTCAATGACATGCTTGAGTCCAAAGAATTCTTTTTCTGCTTTTGATAAAAATAAGTTGATTCGTCTTGCTGAGCTTTACCTTAAGGACTTTTCTAGAGTAAACATAATTAGACTTGAAAATCAATTGGATATATATATTGCAGAAATGTGAAACAGTGATCAGTTTTTAAGTTTAAAATCTTTAGCAGAGCTAGCAGAGATGATGGTAGCAACTTAAAAGCACATTGTATTTTCTCATGTGTATCTATTGATTAAGTTGGCATTAACTTTACCAGTTGCAACAACAAGTGTTGAAAGAGCATTTTCAGCTATGAACAATATCAAAAGTCGTCTACGTAATAGAATGGGGAGATGAATGAATCAATGATGCTTTGGTTACTTACATAGAGAAGGAGACATTTGATACCATCAGTGCTGATGCAATTATGAATTGTTTTCAAAATATGAAAAATAGAAGATGCCCGTTGTAAAAATTTCATGAATTTAGTTGTTTGTATTTCTTAAGTGAACAATCTTTATTTTAGTTTACAAGTACAATTTAAAGTTTTATCTTATTATGTTCATAAATTTAGTTGTTTGTGTTTGTAACGATTATTATTTTAATTCAAAGGCTTATTTAAGTTTTATCTCTCCACAAATGACTCTTCCTCCATCAAAAAATTTTTGGCTCCGCCACTGGTCCGAATAAATGGATTGTCCTTCAAGACCATAACATTGTCCCCGAGACCCGAAGTTTGCCCACCCAACGAAAAACTTCTGGCTCCACCACTGACACAGTTGCAGTGTGACGGAGGTGTCTGGTTTGTTGGGATGGACCCAAATAAGTATCTATGAGCCGTATCAAGCTGCTTGGTGTTATGGGTTCACCATTTGTAATCACACTGGATACTTCGTAAAGGCAGGATGCTTCTCAACGAGTGCCACTCTGGACGACAAAGAGTGGTGTGGATGGCCAGGTATTCTCAACTCGATAGACCCTGGTTCGAAAATCATCTTAGAGACTGGAAGGCATGATCTAGCATCCAGAATCTCAAATTCTTGCGGGCAGGTTATATGTTCCCCCCAGGAACACGCACTGTAGCTACAGTGCATGTTCTTGGGTCCCCACTGAGCGCCAATGTGGCGCTCAGTGGGGTGTATGGGGGAGCCATACACCGCCGTATATCCTGCAGGCTGATGTACAGCGGTGTATGGCTCCCCCGTACACCCCACTGAGCACCACACGGCGCTTAGTGGGGACCCTGGAACATGCACTGTAGCTACAGTGCGTGTTCCGGGGGTGCACACGCAACACCCTCTACAAATTCTTAGAAGGTATGGACCAGGGTCAGAAAATCCCTCGTGAAGGAGGATGTTTCTGTATAGTTATTGTACAAAAATCTCAGTATAACCCAAATTATATAACAATATTCTTATCTACGATGGCTTAAGGGTGCATATAAAAATCCAGGAAAGATCACCCCCGGATTGGCTCCCCTTGAGGGAGGATATGTAAGTTGCTGTAATGGTCTTTTCTAAAAGGATTTAATGATATCTGGTAGGGGTCTGCCTAACCCCAGCTTTCCATTAAAAAAAAAAGACAGTAAAAACCACCAATAATGTGAATCTTTATAAGGTTGTTGTTCCTCTAAATGGTTATATTTTGAAAATAATAATTTTCAAAACAACCTCAAATCCAAAGGGCATATAAGTTGAAAATTTCTAACCTAAGGCCTCCTAGATCAGAATACAAATTTTCCATCAGTGCTTACCATTGCACACTTGCACATCTCCAAGGGGTACTGATGAAACGCTAAAGCCTACAAGATGAAGCACATCCTACAAATGACGATGGTGAATCTTTACCTAGGAATTGGAAAAGAAGTTTAAGTTGATGTCCCGGTGTGTGTGTGTGTGTGTGTGTGTATATATATATATATTTGGTTCAGATTTTTAATATGATCAAGATTCAAGGATTTTATAAGTTTCCAACGAAGCAAGGCTATCGTGACAGCACAGGTAAGATTCTGAACGTAGTTCAATTCTTTAAGTTCAATTTGATCAGAGAATTCGATTCATCTGGACTGATGATAAACTACAGCAGAACTAAATGTAAGGTAACTAATAACAGATATGAAATTTCATGAGTACAGTTGCGCAGACAAAGAAATAAAAACCACAGTGAAACCCAACAATTTAAGATGTTGATCACGATTGCAGGTCAACATGGAGCAAACAAACATGATCAGACTATATCAGTCAACGTGTTGGTTAGTTCAGAAACGACCGGTAGTCAGTTGGACCACCAGTATTCACACTGGCTGTAGAGGACGTGCTCGGGAAGCGCAGGATACACGTCTGGTCAAAAGAGGGCTGGTGTCACTGACGCAAATACAAATATTATTGGATTTTTGATAGGATCGGATTCAACCCGACTGTGACCCATATTGACATGGGCAAATCAAGGGATATATATAGGAGAGGCTCTTGGAATTTGGGAGCTTACGGGATGGTTATGAGGTCCACTAGTGCTCATTATGGTTATTGGGTGTCACATACATGTGTGATCGGATCTCCCTATAAATAGGAGACCTCCATAGATGCTTGATGGAAGCATACATGGTTATTGGGTGTCACATACATGTGTGATATCTCTCTCTAGGTTCAAGGGTCCTTCTCACCTTTTGACATTCTGAATTGTAAGCATCGACTGAATGAGGAGAATGCCGACCACCCGCATCCACCGAAGCACCATTTGGATCATCCATGACCTCATCCAATAAGTGGTTCTTTCATGATCCATTTTATGTCTACATTGGGTTATCAGCCCACAACGCTTTTGCTGCGTGCATTCAGGGTGTGGGTGTGCTGGCATCCATGTGGCACTTGAAATTTTTTGTTGGCATTATTCTCGCTCACCGAACTCCCATTTGGTTTTGGGATATCGAACAACGATGGGGGAAACATTGACAAGCGAACTGCCGCCCGCCACAATTATTTCAGCCAGCCATTATGTTGGCTGACATTGGCCATCCGTCGACGACTGCTGAGTCTGTCCCTGTCAAACCCGGACCCGTTGAGCTTGGTGGCCTGGGTCTGTGTCCGTCCCTGTCGGACCTAGACCTGTTGGGGGTTCCAGGTGGACTCGGTTTTCACCTGACCTCGCTGGACCTGATCCAGACTCGGACCCATTGCCAGGACCCGGTGGATCTGGTTAGCACCTAACTCTGAATGATGTGATTCGGACCTAGACCTGTTATGGGATTCTGGGTGGATCGGGTCTATCCTCGAATCGATCCGAGCCCAGACCCATTAGAGGGACCAGGTGGATCAGGTCTGCACCAGACCCTGTAGGACTAGGTTTGGGACCCGGACCCATTGGGGATTCTGGGTGGATTGGGTCTATGCTTGCCCAGGGGACCCGATCTTAACCTAGACCCGTTAAGGGTTTCTGGGTGGATCGGATTCACAACCAACTCGGTCAAGACCTAGACCCGTTGGGGGTTTCAGGTGGACTGAGTCAAATTCTGTCCCGATTGGAACCGGTCTGAGTCCAACCCGTTGGGGTTCTGGGTGGAACAGGTCTGAGTCCGACCTGATAGGACCCGGTCTGAGACCCAAACTCATTGAGGGTTCTGGCTGGACCAAGTATAAGTCTAACCCATTTTAGAACCCGGACCCATTGGGGTTCCAGGTCTGAGTCTAACTCTATCCGAAACCAAGATCTATTAGGGTTCTAGGTGGATTGGGTCTGAATCTGACCCAGTTTGAATCCAACCTGTTGGGGTTCCAGGTGGACCGGGTCTGAGTCCGACTCGTTGGGGTTCCAATCCGACCTGTTGGGGTTCTGGGTGGACCGGATTTGAGTCTGAACCGGTCTGAGACCCGGACCCATTGGGGGTTCTCGGGTCCTAAGTCCAACCCAGTTAAGAACCCGACCCATTGAGGTTCCGGGTGGATCGGGTCTGAGTCTGACGTGATCCATAACCCAGACCTATTAGGGTTCTAGGTGGACCAGGTCTGAGTCCAACCTAGTCTGATACTTGGACCCATTGGGGTTGCTAGGAGGACCGAGTCTATGTCTGACCCGATCAGACCCAGTCTAGGACCCATTGGGGTTTTGGGTGGATCGGGTCTGATCCCGACCTGTTGAGACCTAGTCTGACCCATTACTATTAGGGTGGACCAAGTCAAACCCTTAGGTCAAATCAAATCTAGATCCAGTTAACTATATGGCATTGAACCGGTCTAAGAACTAATTTGGTCCTTCTGAAACTGGTTGATAATGCATGAAATGCATATCATTTTATCATAATTTTGTGCATTTATATGTGTTTTTATATCTTAAGTACATGTGTTTATGATAATTTAGGTAGGAAAGAGCTTCGGTTTGAATTTCATCAGAATCTGAGTTAGAACGAAAAAATTAGAGCTTTTTTAAGATAATCAAATCGATACCGATGCGAATTGAATCCAGACCTGGTCCAAAACCATGCCTAATGGACCTTAGATCTGATTCACACTCCAGTTAAACCCAGCTCCATAGATCCAAAAGTAAAAAATTTGAAAAAAGTCCTTAAAGTGGGGCATAGGGTGTTTTTAGAAATTTTAGAAAATCACAGGTGGTTTTTAAGAAATGACTTGGATTTAAGCTTGTTTTTGGAAATTCTTTATAAAATTTTCTTTAAATAGACGACGTCCAGCATAGGAGTGTCATCCTTTGCCTAGGGTTTCATGTCACCCTTTCTAGCCCCTTTTCCCTCTTCTTTTTCCTCTTCCTCTTCTTGCCATTTTCTTCTTCTTCTCTTCTTTCTTCTTTTTCTTCTCCTTTCTATATTGTTTTCCTTTTCTTTTCATTGTTTGGGTTTTATTATTTGCTGCAGGTACCCATGACTGAAAACTTCAATCTCGTATTTGGTGTAAACTACTATCTACCATTATGATCGGCGGTCGAGAAACTCTCCCCCTGCAATCGAATGAACTCTTTGCTTCTCCACCGATTCTCCCCCTTCGATGATTCGGTTTCCAACATGTTGCAGCAAAAAACCGGTTCCAGCAATAAAAGAACGTATGTGGCATGAGATTTGAGGTAAAAGTCTACTCTTTTCTACCCCCAAACTCGTCAGGCAACCCTTAAAGTGTGCCTTCATCCTCCTCTCTACTTTTCAATTTTTATTTCTATTTTTTTAAAAGAAATAGAGTCTTGGTCAGTTTTCCTTTGAGTTTAGCTTTGGGTTTTTGATATGTCATAGAGTTCCTTGTATAGAATCAGATTTCTAGGGTCTGATTACTTTCTTGACTGTGTTTTGGTCGAGCCTTGAGTCGTTCGGGTCAAAAACCTAGCCGAACAAGCCCGTCGGCCAGAGTTGGGTTTATAAATCTTGTTTGTATTAGTTAATTGACTCATTTAATTCTGTATTTTTTTAATTAATTTTAGATTTGATTAGTTTTATTAAATAGAATTAGGTATTAAATACTCTTTATCGATTTTTTATTTCACACATAGTGTTCTTTTCCATTTGAAATCATTGCATGTAGTTGCGGATTTTCTTTATTATTGCATTACTTCCAGTTCAATTAGGGTTTGATTTAGTGTAGTTTGATTTAAAGTAGATTTAATTTATTAGAAATTTTCATGCTAGCCGATTAGGGTTCTTGAAGTCTTTTTATTTCTTTTTAATATCAAGTTGTTAGATTCAGTCTTTTCCTGTTTATTTTCGTTAATAAGTTAATTATTTACTGATTAATTCATGTTCTTTGTTATTTTCAGCATATTAGTTAGTTTTTATTAATTTTAATTGTTGTTAGCTAGTATTTATTTAGTTAATAGATTAAAATTGTTCATTGATAGATTAGAATAGTTAATAATTAGTTATTTTTATTCCAGTCGAATAGAGTAAAGGATTTTCTTTTCTTTATTAGTTAGTTAAATCTTTATTTTAATTCCAGAATGTTAATTCTAGCATTTAGTTAGAAAATAATTGTTTTATTAGTCACTTAATTTCATGCAGTTTGATAAATTAATTTTAGCTGAGTTTAGGAAATTGTTTCATGTTACTTTTTATCTATTGTTTTTATTTCAATTGAATTTCTATTTTCACGTTAATTAGAGTAACATTAGATTGTTTAATTACAGTAGAAATAAAATTAGTTTAGTTAAAATTGTTTGGATTATTTAATTAAATTAGCCGATTAACATAGTTTATTCCTTTTGTTCCTCAATTAGTCTATTTTCTTTTAATTAAGCATAATTAGTATTTATTTTCCTTCTTATATTAATCATGATTAGTTGTAGTTACATTTAGTTTAATTCAGTAAATTGGATTTAGTTTATTTGTCTTGCTTTAGTTAGTTTTAATTTAAAGCTTGAATTTAGATTAAATTAGTTGTTGAATTCTTTATTATTTCAATTCATTGATTAATTAGTTAGATTAGATATTTTAGATTAGTTGTTATTTATTTTCAGATTATTATTAATTTAGATTTTAAATTCTTTAAAGCATGCTTAGTTGTTATATTAATTAGACATTAATTTAGTTATTCATTTTATTCAATTAGATTCATAATAGTTTTAAATCTTGAATTTTATATTTTTCAATTAATTGCTTCTCTGATTAGATTATGTTAGTTAGTTAGTTATTTTTTGTTAATTACATGTTAGATTAGTTAGTTTATTTCTCAATCATTTATTTCTAGCTAATTAGTCTTTTCAGAATTAGTTTTGATAATTAGTTTATTCTCTTAGCCGATAGAATAATTTAGTTTTAGAATAATCGATAGATTTTTGCTTTAGTTGATGATTGCCTTTTAATTCTTAGTTTAGATAATTAATTGCATTTATTTTTGTTTGCTTTATATTTCAATTATTTGCATTATTTAGTTAGATTTAATTAATTCTTTATTTATTAATTATTGTTTGTGTTAACTAGTTAGAATAGAATAGAGTAGATTGTTATTTTTATTACAGATTTAGGTGATCATATACTTCCAAAGCTTCTTGGATCATGATAGAGAGTCTCGAGTGTAGCTTACAATTGTTATTTTTATTATTTTTGTTTTTATTTTATTTTAACATTGTAATTCAGAATAGTGTAATTTATTTTCTTTTTCGAGATATTAATAAAGTAAGTTCTTGTGAATTGTGTTGCCCTGAGGAAACGATTTGACTTGCTACTCTACAACAAGTGCAATAAGTGGTTTTAAAATTATAATTTGGTGCATAGTTCTTGGTTTTAAAATTAGTATTTTTAAAATTGCGTCGTTGGTTTCAATCCTTTCAGAACCGGTTTAGTAACTTCTAAAACAGGTTCAAGTTTTCTAAAACTGGTTCGAAGGTTTACCAAACCAGTTTAGGTCATATGAGGACCAATTCAATGGTTTTTGGATCGGTTCATGCTTTCAAGGACTGGTTCAATGGTTTATAAGATCAATTCAGACCTCCTGGGACCGGTTTAGTGGTTTTCTGGACCGGTGCATGGTTTTTCTAACTGGTTCAGAGCTTTTAGTAACTAGTTCAAGGTCTTTAAGGACCTGTTTCAAGTCCCCAATCTCGGATATGACCAGTAAATGCTTGTCTTTATCATAAATCTCATACTTTTTGGTGACTTTAGTATGATATAAGGTGTGTTTCATATTATTTTGAGTTATTGATGATTAACTGAGCATAAAATTATGAATGTATGCACTATTTATGTGTTATGACATGCTTTACATGAACTTACAACAAAAAGTTTTGATTAACTCACTATTGCAATTATCAAAGTGATATGAGTTGTGTTGATTGAGGGTTCCTTGGACTGTGTTGAGATTGAAATTCGGTATTGAGATTATGTGACTTTATGAAACAATGTTCTACTCAAAAGTATGTCATTGTGTTATAAATTTACACAGGATGTAATAGTAGATGTGTACACCATCCCATGAAGCATGATCATACGTAAAAGTATTGTGACGCCCCAAACCCCGACCTTGGAAAAATCCTTTGAATTTTGAGGATTTTTTTTAAAGGGTCTTTACGATAAACAACGGAAAGCAAGGGAAAAGGGGTAACTAAGTAACAAGGACGCAAGTCTGAGCGGACCACAGGTAAATAAAGCATATCCATCATATTTCAAAATCCACAAGAGTACAAAATTTAAGTTTAAAGGATTATACAACCCATGAGTTCAAAATCCAAAATGAGACAAAAGTATAACAAATTTGTCAGTCTCTCAAAATAGGGGGATCATTCCCTCAAAAAACCAAAACCAAACAGGAGCAGGATCAACAGATAAGTGTGGGTCCCCAAGCCTCCACCATGTGCCGTCACATCGCCGTTGTACCTATTCATCGCATGCATCTCCATGAAACAGGATCAGCACTCTCGCGAGGTGGTGAAGAACAACATCATATCTCTGTTTCATAAGGAAGAAGCATGTATATAACGTAGAAAATGTGATACAACGTATACATGTGCCGGTGTCAAGTAAGTGCACGTGTAACAAGTGCTAGCAAGCTACAGCAGTGAACGAGAAACTGAGCAACTTCTAACCACAAGTAGCTAAGAAACAGTAAAGCAACAAAACAAGAGCAGTAAGCGAAGTAGCAAGTAAAGAACTACTAAGGTATGTCAGTTGTGATTGGTTAGTAATTGAGTTCTTTCGATTACTCCTTCGCGTACGCAAAGGAACCTCGCATTCTGTGAGCCATGCACTCGACGCCTGTTATTCAAATTCTAAAGTGGTAACCGGGAATGCTACAGACCGAGTAAACCTCATGCGAGCAACACGTAGCAGAGAGAAACTCTCACATTGGTAAAGATTGCAATCCATTTTACTGCAGTAGTGAGGTATCTTAAAAGATCACCTCGACCTCCCTAACTCTGAGTGACTGGAGGTCAAAGGATGCTACAACTCCTGTCAAAACATGTGTCGTAGTAACGACTGGTCACTCAGGGTTGTACCATCCACCCTCTCTAAGGTGAACTGTTCTGTGACTGGAGCGCGACAGGTTTATATTTCTTAGGCTCATCTATCAAGCCATACCTCCTTTCGATGTATTTATGTCTCATGCTCCCCGCGAGGTACGCAAATGAGGACTTAGCCTGCCCATTCACGTGCTCAGCCTTACGCGACTATCAAGAGCACATTGCTCATGAAAGCGATCACAACACCATTTTATTGTTTTCATATTTAGGGTATAGACATACGTGAGCTCACTCACGAACAAGGGGTCATACCCTATGGTGTTTAAGTTTTTGTGTCACTCTTTACATTACATATATAACGTGCATTTCGTGCACCCATCAATGCCTCAAGCACAAGACTAAAATGTACCATTTTTTAGGTACGTACTAAGTAGTACAGGTGTCAAGTTGGGTTGCGTGCAGGTGCAAACTAAGAACCACATGATCTTAAGTTAATCGCACAATTTAAGAAATAGAGGCAAATATGCATATCTAGGAAACACATTTCAATTACGTGAGAATGTGCGAGTGAGTGTACAATATCACAATTTCAAGATATATGCAGTTCAAGAATATTATGTAAACATCATTTCAAGTACAACACGCTGAAACAATTATTGCAAGTTTCTCAATTACAATTTCAACAGATCAGAACTTCCAAAAAGTATTTATTTGGTGTTTCTCATAAAATGAGGCCACTCTTATACAGAAGACTCACGATTTCGGTACACTCATGTGTTGAGATTGAAATCTAAGATATAACCATACGTATGGGAATTACATTTGCATTTCCAAGGTGGATCGCTGCACTTGCAAGAGGGACGATGCAAACACATCACGAAGGACAATTGTATGATTATACATCGCTAGGTTACTTAATTTGACACACTTACGTGTCAAGTATGAAATCTAGGATATTCCCAACTTATGGGAATAACATTAGCATTGCCACTGTTAGGTGCCGCGTCTGTGGACCCAATGCTATGAGAATGATGGTTTGATGAAAAATTCTGAGACTTACAATAGGTGGACTTTATTTACATGTGGGTAGTATAGAGCTCACCTGAACATCCATACTGAAACTACCAAAATGGGACCAAGGAGGACACGGGGTTACCTCCGAACCCAAACACCAAATTTGGCTACCCGAATGATGAATACAAGGTACAAAGTACTGACGTGTCTGAAACAACAAGTGGAGCCTGTATGGTTACGGAAACATGCATTTTAGACAAGGCACAAGTGTGCTAAGTGTCCAGCTGGGTTCTGGGATGGCGGACCCACACATCTCGACCTCCAAAATCGAAAGCTTTAGTTTTAATACAACGCTTAGTTGCGTGACTCATTTCGCTCTTATCCCTCTTTATCTATATTATTTTTTTTCTCAAACCCCTAGACATATTATTATTATAGCTGAAACATTGGGTCGCAACCGACCACTGGGTCCATGCCAAGTGTGCCACGCGTTCAGGGAGCATACCTGAATGCTCTGTGAGGTCGCCCGGTGCACCATCACCCGTTTCCTCAAACCGACCAAGGCAACCCAAATGCTAGTGTGCTCGGGCAGGGCTAACACCCGGCAACACCCTGCCCCAATGGACAATGGCCAGAGCAAAAACGCACATGTCTGGTCCTACAGGCCAGACCTCATAGGTCTGATAACAAATCTGGTCTAAACCCATGGTTCAGACCAGTCACATGGTTGAAAAACAGCGGGTCTGAAAGGGCTATCCAGGTGCGGCTAGCACCCGACGACCACCATGGTGCCACAATCAAACTAAAAGGAGGAGTGCATGGGTCTGGTCCTCTGGGCCAGACCATGCAGATATGATAAAACACTGGTCTGAACCAACGGTTCAGGCCAGACAAGAGGATATAGTGGCCCAAAATGGGGCTAACCAGGTACGGATAACTCCCGACAGCCACTATGGTGCCAAGGACAAACTGAAAGGAAATGGGCCATGGGTTTGGTCCTCTAGACCAAGCCACACGTGTCTAGGTAAGATCTAGGCCGAACCCATGGTTCAGTCCCAACATACAGAACATGGGGACATTGGTCCTGAAATGAGGTGACCCAGGTGCACCTAGCACCCGTCGGTCCGCTATGTGCTATGGCCAAAACGAACAGGGAAAAGTGGGTCACAGGTTTGATCCTCTGGATCAGACCACTTGGTCTAATCCCCCCACCGGTCTGAACCCATAGGTTCAGATTGGGCTTCGTACTCAGACAGAGTACGAGGCCAAGGGTCCAGGCCAACAAGGCTAACCCTGGTGCGTCGAGCACCCGGTGGCGTATTGTGGACGCCACCAACAAAGGGCCCTAGTGGCCAAGAAACGGGATGCCTCTGGCCGAGACCTGCTCGAGCCAGAGAGCACCTAGTTAGGTCTGTCCCAACAAGGGATAGTCCAACCAAATGCACACTACAAAACCCAAAAAAAAGAAACGAACTGAATAGTTTCAAAATCAAAATACAGGGAGGGCTAGAACGAAAACCCAATGAAATCTACAACTTGATCAAAACAACCATCATGACTGAATAAAAAGGATGACACACTAAACAGTAGGCATATGGACCGAAAGCAACAAAAAAAAGAGAGTCCTCCATGCGTTTGATAGAATCCACATGCGACTAAGTAGGGACGATGGGGGAAAATGCAACAATGTGAAGGGTCAGGCTCAGAGCATCCTCTCCTTTCATGGACTGAAAATAGAGGAGTGCTCAAGCTTCTGAAAATGTATACCAATCCATTCAAATGCTCTGCATACACCGATGCCATGAGCATTGGATTTCATGCTTCAAAACTACACTCGTTTGGCTCAAGAAACAAAGGAATAAGGTGTCGAACTTCACCTTGCTATCTGGAAGAGGAGGGGATTCGGTTGAAGAAGCTCCACGCCAATGGAGGCTAAGCCACACCACACAGCCAGAAGGTAAGTGAGAGTGAGAATGGGAGAGAAGCACTAACTCGCAAACTCCAGAGAAGAAAATGCCTTCTCTCTCTCTCTCTCTTTGACTAAATGCTTTTATATTCTCCAAGGCTAAGGCATCAACGGCTGGGGTTACTCAAGGAGGATGGAGGGCTGAGAGTGAGTCATGCCTCCCTATAGCCGCTCAATCCTTCCACTTGAATTCTAGGATTCAAAAGGTCTTTTGGGAATTGCAAGGGTGCCAAGGGGCTGTTGCCCCATGGACCCAATGAGGCGCAACTAATCTCATTATGGCTCTTCCTTGGGAACAGCCATAGGGATCTCATGAATCCCATGGGGCGCAGCCCCATGCTGATTGCTTGGAGGGGCGCCCCACCTTCATGATGGTGCTCCTTGCACCATCATGAAAACAATTTTATGGGTATGGCCAATTGTGGCCCTCCCTTTGGATCTCATTCCACTCTTTACGAGATTGCCATTGTCCTAGCTGGTCTTCGTGGCTAGGTTCATCCAAACTAGCCAAGAGTGGTCAACCATGGGCTTGGTTAACCCTCCCCTAGTCAATCCTAACTCAAACCATGGTAGTGCCTCGTGATTGAATTATATATATATATATATATATATATATATATATATATATATATATATATATATATATATATCATTAAGGATAATTAAAATATATCACAATATATTTTTATTCTAAATTCCTCATTGCGATCGAATCCTTAAGCCTTTCTCAAGAAACAATTCATCTCTCACAAAATTTACCTGTGTTATGACTTAGGCTCTATCGATATGCATTTCACGGTAATTCACATGCACTGACAAGGTTTCTTCGTCGTTTGGGTCACAAATTTGGGGACAACCTAAATGTACACATTATGGATTTAGCCCTAAAATTTCAAAAATTAATTCATCACGGATTTCCCTCAATTGCCATTTACATTCTACTTATGCGATTAAGGTCACGTAAAGTCCAGGTCACATATTTTACGAGGAAATCTAGCAATCACACACAAAATCTTTGTCATTGAAGCACATCAAAACATACATCATTTAAAAAAATTATGGACCTTACATCCTTCCCTCCTTAAAAGGATTTTGTCCACGAAATCACCCAAATTAGGTTACAAAAATATCAGGATATTTCTCTCTCATGCTCGCTTATGGCTCCCATGTGCATTCTTCAATGTCATGGTACTGCCAATGTACTTTAACTAGCGGTACTGTCTTTGTACACAACACTTGATCTCGCCAATCAACTATCTCAATCGGTCGTTCTGCTATCTTCTGATCTTCTTGAACTCCTACGTCTTCATAACAAATGATGTGTGATGGGTCAGGAATGTATTTCCTTAGCATTGATACATGAAAAATATTGTGAATATGGGCATACTGTTGAGGTAACTCAACATGATATGCCATTTTACCGATTCTCGCCAAAATCTTGAATGGTCCCACATATCTAGAACTCAACTTTCCCTTCTTACCGAAACTGAACACACTCTTGGTCGGTGAAACTCTGACAAAAACCATGTCACCAACCTCGAACGATAACTCTCGTCGTCTTATCAGTATAACTCTTTTGTCTGTCTTACGCTGCTTTCAAACATTCTCGGATCTTTTGCACTTGCTGAGTGCAGTGCTGAAGAACAATCGGTGATTCTTTCGATCTATCGCTGATGTCGTCCCAATACGCTGGTGACCGGTAAGGTCTCTCGTACAGTACTTTGAACGGTGCCATCCCGATACTAGCGTCATGGTTGTTATTATACGCAAATTCAACCAAACACAAACATGAGTCACATTAGTCCTTCCAATCGAGCATACAAGCTCGCAACATGTCCTCTAACATCTAAATAGTCCTCTCAGATTGACCATCGGACTGAGGGTGAAAAGTTGCATTGAACTTCAACTTCGTACCCAAAGCAAACTGCAATTGACCCATTAGTTGCGATGTGAACCTGGGATCACGATAAAAAATAATCAATCTCGGTACGCCATGCAATTATACAATCTCTTTGACATACAGGTCAGCTAGGCTTTCCAGAGACTGACTGATCCTGATAGGTAAGAAATGGGCAGACTTGGTGAGTCTATCCACAACTACCCAAATCGTGTCATGCTTGCATCTCGTTCGCGGTAAACCTACCATGAAGTCCATCATAATATCTTTTCATTTTCACTGAGGAATCTTAATCCTCTGCATGGAACCACCAGGACGCTGATGCTCAATCTTGATCTGCTGACAAGTCAAGCATCTCGAAATGTATGTTGTTATCTCACGCTTTATAACGTTCCACTAATACTTCCTTTGTAAATCTTTAAACATCTTCGTCCCACCAGGATGAATTGTATACCTTGACATGTGAGCTTTATCGAGAATCTTCTTCTTCAGCTCAAGGTTATTCGGAACTCAAAGCTGATCTTTCATGCGAATATCACCATCATTTGTTACACTAAAGAACGTATCTTCTTGTCTTGCCAGGGCTAGAAGCTTATCATAATGGTCATCAAGCTTCTGAGCCACCACGATACTAGGAAAAAACTCTGATCGAATAGTCAAACCAGATAATCTGATTGATTTGCTTCCAATCGAAAATGGCCTCCAAGCCATAAAATCTTCAATCAATTTCTGGCTCCTCACGAGACTAGCCAGAACACTACTCGACTTGCGACTAAGTGCATCTGCTACTACGTTCACCTTACCAGGGTGGTAAGACAATGTAAAGTGGTAATCTTTAATAAACTCGAGCCAACGTCGTTGTCTCAAGTTCAACTCCTTCTGAGAGAATAAATACTTGAGACTCTTGTGGTCTGAAAAAACCTCAAACGATTCTCCGTACAAATAGTATCGTCAAGATTTCAAGGCAAACACCACTGCTGCTAATTCCAAATCGTGTGTCTAGTAATTCCTCTCTGTGATGCTCCAAACCCTGGCCTTGGAAAAATCTTTTGAATTTTGAGGATTTTTTTTTAAAGGGTCTTTACGATAAACAACAAAAAGCAAGAGAAAAGGGATAACTAAGTAACAAGGCCGCAAGTCTGAGCGGACCACAGGTAAATAGAGCATATGTTATCATCACAAAAATTTTCCCCCTCCATCTGCGAGAGTGAGAGAATGATTCTACGAGTCAAACTCGACCAAAGTTTTGAAAATTAGTTTTGGAAATTACTCACCTCCGTTTTGAAAATTTATGGGAAAATTCTGTGGAATGGAATCCGCCTGTCGGTACGAGGTCCAACCGTTCATAGCGCCTTTACCAGAGGTAATCGAACCAAGGATCAAATGTGTGCTTTGACTAAGTTAAATTATCTAAATTATGCTCTATTTTCTTAAAATGCATAGAGAATCAGGCATGTGCTATGGATTTTTGAAAATATGCAAATTTGAGAAACATGATGTTTGCCTTAGAAAATTGAGATGTGCTTGGAAAGTGACTGGAAAAGTGCTTGAAAATGAAATGCCTGGAAAAATCATTGAATTTCATTGAAAATCAGAATTTGTATTGGAAAATGAATACTCAGGAAAACTTGAACTTTGGGAAAATTGATTTTGAGATTTGGATTGTTTTTCTGAGAAAATGGATTTGAGAATCTTGAGAAAAACAAGAAGTTTATTGGAAAATGATTTTGAAATGGAAAATAGATTCTCAGGAAAATGAGAATCCTGGCAAAATCAATTTTTGAGATTGGAATAGCTTTTTTTTAAGAAAATTGATTTCTGAATAGGATTTGAGAATTCTGGGAAAATCAATTTCAGAAATAATTCAAAGTTTTTGAGAAAATCAATTTTGGGATTTGGAAATGAAATTGAAAATGTGGAAACCTTGGGAAATCATGATTTTGAACTTGGAAAATACTTTGAAATCTCATCTGAAAATTCAAAATTCTGAGAAAATCAAATCCTAAGAAAGACTTGGAAAATTTTGGGAAAATAGATTTCTCTTAAATAGAATTGAAAAATGAGTTTGAAAATGATGCAAATTTAATGAATGAATGAATTTGAAAAATATTTCATTGAGGAATTGAGAAAATCCTTTTGAGTTTTGAGAAATGCAGTGCATTTTTGAAGTTAGCCTAAGAGTGTATGCTGAATGTGGCTAATATGATGATCACAAATCTTGGTTTTATTTGTATTCTGACTATGGCCATAAATACAAATCCCACCAAATTTGTGAACTCCCTAAGAGCTCGTTCATGTGTCATTCATGCCAACCATAGTAATTTTGAAAAATGTGCATATGCATCTTGCATCAGATATTGGAAATTGCAGAAATTAAGCTATATGCAATGCAGTCATATTCTAAGCTGAAAAGTAACTCTTATTCCAAATTATTACATCTGATATTACATTGAATTGAAATAAAATAAAATAAAGGTCTTATTAATGGATATTCCTGCAAAACTAGAAAATATGTTAGCACAAAAATATAGGTTTATCTGAATTTATCCAAAAATATTGGAAATTATTGGATATTATTCAGATGTAAACCCAAATTCATACCCCCTTTGATATAACATGATAAATAAGGAATAAATTTCAAAAATAAACTTGGAAATTCAAAATTGGGGTCAAAAATTCCCTGATGACCTTGAAATCAGGGTTTTCTAAAAGAATTTTTGTAAAATTTGGAAATTTGAAAATCAAATAAAATAAAATTAAACATGATATGATGAAATATGATTATATACATGAAATTTTGGAAAATTAAATATTGAAATTTCAAAATTTAGGTCAAAATGACCAAAATGCTCCAGATAACAAGACTATGGCCTTGAAACCAAGGTTTTCTTAAATAAATTTTGCAAAAATGGAAAATGTGAAATGAAAATGACATTAAAATTAACCCTAATATGATTCTATACGCTTATTCACATAACAAAAATCCTAAAATAAGAAAAATATCATAAAATATCGAGTTTAACTTGATTTTTGCCTGCTTTTCGCTTCTGAATTTAAAAGTAAACTAACATACAAAGCAAATAAACTTAGAATTGAGCCAAATTTGGCATAAACACTTAGATTAACCCTAAAAATATAATGAAACTCAAAAATATATTTTTTTGATATTTTTAATATAGAAAATTAGTTATAAATCCTAAAAATCAAGATTTTGCCTAAAATGCTAATTCTAAATTAGATTTCAGGTACTAAACTTCCATAAAAAAATTCCAAATTTTATGGGGAGACAGAGGACAGTTAGGCAAAGATTTTTGACTTTTACAGATTTTTTTTTATTTATGGTCGGAGCTGGACAGCTCCGGCAAGTCGGATCAGAATCCGACGACTCTAGGATCTAGGGCAGACAGACAGGTTTTAGAAAAAATTACAGGAAAAATATAAGAAAGTAGAGGAAATGGCTGAAACTCTATAAAAATGTCCCTGACAAATAGAGGCAAATTTTATCTTTTTACAGTATTAGAATTTGGGTTATGGTTTGGGAGAAAGCAGAGGATTATCAGAGACCTAGATCTCTAAAATTCTCAGACATTAGAATTTGATAAGCAGGGAGTTTAATTCTGGGAAAAATACCTAGTTTGCTTTTAAAATTCTGAAATTTTGAGGAATGATAGAGGGAATGTTGAGGAAGAACTTATCTGTTGTAAGTTTTGACATTCAGCCTACAGATTGAGGCATCACAGCAGATTAAAGTCGGTCTAGACCCTGACAAGGAAAATTAAGGTTTTTACAGGTTTTAGGAAAACTCATTTTTTAGCAGAGACTAAAATTTATTGGAAAAATCTAAAAAAAATCTGGAAAATAATGGATTCCAACAGGGACACACTGTATTTTTTTGACAAAGATGTGGATCATATATCCAGGAAAGCTTGGATGTTCTTGTCTGCTAAAATAGAACCTAGATATTCTAGAAGGGTCAAGATCCAAACGCAGTTTTGGATTTATTTAGTGGGACTATGAAATTCAAATGGAATCAAATTTTTGGCAGGAAATAAATAACAAGTAAACCTAATTAACCTAAAAAATTCGAAATTTATGAATGAGAACTCGCACATGAAATAACGATGATACTATGGCAATAAATACAACTTTTAGATTTTAAATTAAATGCAAACAAAAACCATACAAAATGAACAATATGAATAATGAGACTAGAGTAAATGCAATACTTAAATATGAACCTATATGGAACATGAAAATAAAATAAAAATTTACAGGGATACGATCCATTTTGATGTTGGCTCTAAAATGAGAGATTCGATCCAACCGGTGGATGAATCTCTCATTTCACTAGCCTCAATAAACAAGATGATTATCGCATCTACTTGATTTAAAACTAGGAAAGAGGCATTCATGTGATTTCGAATTTGACCTTTAAATTGATTTCGTGACATTCATATAAAAGGAAATCCGAAGATCCCTTGTCCACCGATTCCATGGATGATCATCGTAGGGGCTTTATCAATAGCTAATGGAAATCACGAATCGAGAGAATAGTAGCTCACCTTGAGGAGGAGTCTGCTACAACAAAGAGGGATGGCTGGAACAAGGCTGCAAGGAAGGTTGGGCTACAGCAATATCTTGATGGTGTTGGACCAGTGGTGAAGGTAGAAGGCTGCAATTGATGAAGGCAAAAAGGACCGACTGCTGGTATGGTTGGAGTCATGTGGCACCAAGGAAGGAGGACGATGGTGGCTGGAATGGAGTGCTTCAAGGCTGGAATGGGTTGCTTCAAGCAATGGCTGCTATTGAGGATGTTGAACAGAGGGCTGCCACTGTTGGAGAAAGTTGTTGCAACAAAAAGGTTGGAGATAAGAGGTAGACATGAATGAGAAAATCCCCCAGCCGTGTAGCCTTGTATGGCCTAACTTAGGAAAAATAATCACCATAACTTAGGGTCTTGAGGGAATAATGAAAAGAGGGAATGAGAGAGGGAGTCCGCCGTATGGGTTTGAGAATAGAAAGAATAGAAGAGTTTTTATGGTGGCTGGACAAAAGGGAAGGGAAAGAAAGAAAGGAGGAAAAGAAAGAGAAGGAAGAAGGAAAGAAAGAAGAAACGGGAAAAGGAAAGAAAGAAGAGAGGGAAGAAAGAAGAGGGGAAGAAAAAGAGAGGGAAGGGTGATACATGAGTGGGCTAGACCAAAGAGAGAAAGGAAGGAAGGGAGAAAGAAAAGAAGAAAGAAAGAAAAAAAGAAAAAGAAAGAAAGGAAGAAGAAAAGAAGAAAGAAGAAAGGAAAGAAAAGAAAGAAGGAAAAGGAAAGAAGAAGAAATGGGGGGGTCGACCACCTTGGTGGGTCCCACCTTCTCTCATAAAAAATAAGAATTAAAATAACATAAAATAAAAGAAAATAAGGAAAAGAAAAGATATATATTAAATAAAAACATAGATGTAAATGATGGACCCATCTCAGAGTGGGCTCACTTTCCAAATTCGAAATTCATTTTGAGGATCATAGGAGTAGAATAGTCTTTTTAGAAAATTTCCAAATAAAATGGGCTATTTTTGGCAGTTTTTGAAATGAGCTCAGAATTTGAAGTTTCATACCCCGTTGCGAAGCAAATCAAGTTTAGAATTTGAAAATTTGAATTTGAAAAAAATACAGATTGTTTTTCTCAAGAAAACATTTTCAAACTTAGAATCTTTGGGGTAAAAATGTTAATTTTGAAAACCTAGGGTTTGAAAATGATTTCTGAAAACTTTTAAAACTTAATCTGGATTGAATTTTTCAAAACTGGAGTTTTGGATCTCGAAAATGAAATGAAATGTTATGAAATAATGAAAAATGATGAGAAATAATGAGAAATGGTATGAAATGCTATGCGAAATGCAGACCCTGGATAAAGAATTTTGGATATTACACTTTGATTGACACTTGTGCAAGTTCAAAAATTGTTAAAATTGATAAAATTTGCAAAATGGTTCAAGAAATGGTTTTCGAGCTCTACCGGGCTAGAGTGACACTGAAAATTGTGGTTTGAACTGATTTGAACTAAAATGAACTGGATTGAGCTAGGTTCTAGGATTTCAGAATTCAAATGAACTGACAAGGCACTGACTCGACTGAACTCCCTGAATAAATTTTTAAGAAAAGCTGACATTTTTAGAGAAATCGTGAGAAATGGTCACTAGAGTGAAGTGAATTACAAACCAGAGCTGAGTTTGAGCTGAGACAAAGATTAGTAACACTGAGATAAACTAAAACTGAAGCTCGAACACTAGCTCAACTGACTGGACTCAGCTTAATTTCAGTTGAAAGAGCTGAAACAAGCTAAAACAGACTCCTAGAAACTTGGAAATGGTTTTGAACAGAAACTGGAGCACTTGAACTCCTGGTGAGCTCAAGATAGACACAAAGAAATAGGATTGACTGAGAATGACTGACTCGGAGACAATTGGCTTGGATTTGACTGAGAAATGAGCTCATTTATGAAGAAATGTTCTCATTTATTAAGATGCCACTCTTTGCTACTAAGTCGGTTTAGGGCCGAGCTTAGTGGCAAATAAAAACACACCAAATTTGGGCTATAAAAATACCTTAGTTGAAGGATCTGACTGGGTATGAAGAAATTAGCCCTGATAAAAATGGTAGATATGGAATAGAGAATGAATAAGAAAAATTTTACTTCAAAGAAGTGAGATTCAGGTTTTGCCCTTAACCTGAATGGGATGGAAAATACCTTGTGTAAAAATGAGGCTCAGGTTTGAACCTTTAACGTGATCGGGAAATGAAATACCTCATCAGAATAAGGCTCAGGTTTAACCCTTAACCTGACCCGAAAGTGAAAATGGCAAGTTGGATGATGAATAAGATAACTTTTTTGAAGAAGACTAAGTTAACTCTTTCGACAACGCGAAAGACGAATTCTTTCGACAACGCGAAAGACAAATTCTTTCGACAACGCGAAAGACAAATTCTTTCGACAACGCGAAAGATGACAAAGGTGATCCAAAGGCACAAGGCGATTCTTTCAACAACGCGAAAGATGACAAGGTGATCCAAAGAAGCAAGGCGATTCTTTTGACAACGCAAAAGATGAATTCTTTCGACAACGTGAAAGATGACAAAGGCGATCCAAAGGAACAAGGTGATTCTTTCGACAACGCGAAAGATGACAAAGGCGATCCAAAGGAACAAGGTGATTCTTTCAACAACGCGAAAGATGACAAGGTGATCCAAAGGAGCAAGGCGATCCTTTTAACAACGCAAAAGATGAATTCTTTCGACAACGCAAAAGATGACAAAGGCGATCCAAAGGAACAAGGCGATTCTTTTAATAATGCGAAGGATGACAAGGCGATCCAAAGGAGCAAGGTGATCCTTTCAACAATGCGAAAGATGAATTCTTTTGACAACGCGAAAGATGACAAAGGCTATCCAAAGGAACAAGGCAATTCTTTCAACAACGCGAAAGATGATAAGGCGATCCAAAGGAGCAAAGCGATTCTTTTGACCACGCAAAAGATGAATTCTTTCGACAATGCGAAAGATGACAAAGGTGATCCAATGGAACAAGGTGATTCTTTTGACAACGCAAAAGATGAATTCTTTCGACAACGTGAAAGATGACAAAGGCGATCCAAAGGAACAAGGCAATTCTTTCAACAACACGAAAGATGACAAGGCGATCCAAAGGAGCAAGGCGATCTTTTTGACTACGCAAAAGATGAATTCTTTCAACAACGCAAAAGATGACAAAGGCGATCCAAAGGAACAAGGCGATTCTTTCATAATGCAAAGGATGACAAGGCAATCCAAAGGAGCAAGGTGATCCTTTCAACAACGCGAAAGATGAATTCTTTCGACAACACGAAAGATGACAAAGGTGATCCAAAGGAACAAGGCGATTCTTTCAACAACGCGAAAGATGATAAGGCGATCCAAAGGAGCAAGGCGATTCTTTTGACAATGCAAAAGATGAATTCTTTCGACAACGCGAAAGATGACAAAGGTGATCCAATGGAACAAGGTGATTCTTTTGACAACGCAAAAGATGAATTCTTTCGACAACGTGAAAGATGACAAAGGCGATCCAAAGGAACAAGACAATTCTTTCAACAACACGAAAGATGACAAGGTGATCCAAAGGAGAAAGGTGATTCTTTTGACAACGCAAAAGATAAATTCTTTCGACAACATGAAAGATGACAAAAGCGATCCAAAGGAACAAGGCAATTCTTTCAACAACGCGAAAGATGACAAGGCGATCCAAAGGAGCAAGGTGATCATTTCAACAACGCGAAAGATGAATTCTTTCAACAATGCGAAAGATGACAAAGGTGATTCTTTCAACAACACAAAAGATAACAAGGTGATTCAAAGGAACAAGGTGATTCTTTCGACAACGCGAAAGATGAATTCTTTCGACAACGCGAAAGATGACAAAGGCAATCCAAAGGAATAAGGTGATTCTTTCAACAACGCGAAAGATGACAAGGCGATCCAAAGGAGCAGGGCGATTCTTTTGACAACACAAAAGATGAATTATTTTGGCAACACGAAAGGTGACAAAGATGATCCAAAGGAACAAGGTGATTCTTTCAACAACGCGAAAGATGACAAATGCTATCCTTTCAGAGAGAAGGCTAATCTTTCAACCACGCGAAAGACGACAAAGGCTATCCTTTTGGAGGGAAGGCTAATCTTTCAACAACGTGAAAGACGACAAAGGCTACTCTTTCAAGGAGGCAAAAGGTGATGCCAGAATGTGTCAAGATGGACATTGAGCTCTTCACTTCATGTCAAGATAGTAAGAAAATATTGCCAAAATATTAAGAAGTGTTTGTTGATTCAAAATACTTGAAACTGATGTGTATTGGTATGAAAATATTTTCTCTTTTCTACCCAAAGTATTACCTCCAATTGGGCTAACTCCGTAGAATCAAGATTCAAATTCAAATTGCTTGTGATTAGCTTTCTTTCAAGGAGGCTATCAATTTCCTTGATATGAACAGAAAAGAGAGTATTCTTGATATTATGAAAGCAATTGGTGAAAGAATATTGATGATAGAAATTCACAAATTTTAAAGAGGATTCTTGGCAGATTTGGCAGTCTGATATCCTGGGATTCTTTTCTCATGATGATCGTTCTGCACTCTTTTTTTTTGGTAGAATTGAAGCTCTCTTGGGTTTTTGTGGATTACATCATTCTTCATTTTGGAGATGTTCTGACTTTTCTCTCTTTTTTTTTTTGAAAGGGTACGTCACAAACTCCTTCAACTCAGAGATGTTTCTATCCTTCTTTGCCTCAGGGATTATCTTGACGGTATTGGCTTTTTGGTTGGAAATTTCTTAATGATAGCAGAAATTAAATATCTTTTAGGGTTTGTCAGGAGGCTCATCGCAGTCGCCTTCATCTTGACGGCGATCTGAACTTTCCTAGAAGGATCTGTCACAAACTCCTTCATCTTGAAGATGATTCAAATCTTCTTTGGCCCTGGGGGTCTAACTCACATAATTTGTCTTCATCTTTATGACAATTGAGAGATCCCTTTTGCAGATATTTAATTACAGCTTAAGTGATCAAGGAGATATGGAAATTGAGTGGATTTTTCTGTATCACCCAGGATATTTCGACTGCCTTATTTTCCAAGAATGATTTTAAAAATGTGTTATTGACTGCGATCAATACTGATCACTTATGGATTTGCAACAACATTGAATTTTCTTTACTGGCCATATCGAGGATTTATTCTTCATCCTTTTGGTTGGCCAATAGAAAAAAAATGAATTTTGAATTTTGAATCCTTCTTCACAAAAGTTTTGTCCTTTTGAAAGTAATATTGAAGGTAATTTTGAGGTAATTCTTTTATGCAATAAAGGTTTTGAAATCAACAAATATTTAATGACAAATTGGCAAAATATTCTTGGAATCTTTGGTGAAAGAAATTGCTTGATATCCGAGTTGACACATCAGTGGGATTCTGGATGAGGGTCCAACACGAACCTGAACTCTAAAGGCAAATCCAATACGAAATTGGAATTCTGAAGGTAAGTCCTAGCACAATGTTGGATTTTGAAGGTAAGTCTAATTCAAAAGTTGGTTTTGAAAGAGTGACCGAGTCGAAATTCAGATCCTGTAACAAAAACTAGAAAATTTGAGTTGAAACCCGAATCTTTAAAGGAAAACTAGAAAGTTTGGTTTTGAAGGAAAGAAAATTTGAGTCGGAACTCAAATCTTTGAAGGAAAAACTAGACCCATTTGGATTTAAAAAAAAGGAAACTCGAGTCAGAACTCGAATCCTAAAGGAAAAACTGGAGAAATTCAGAAGAAAAAGAAATTTGAGTCGGAACTTGAACCCTAAAGGAAAAACTTAGATCAATTAAGAAAAAGAAATTCGAGTCAAAACTCAAACCCTGAAGAAAAAGTAGATTAATTTGGAAGGAAAAGAAATTCGAGTCGGATCTCGAATCCTGAAGAAAAAGTAGATTAATTTGGAAGGAAAAGAAATTTGAGTCGGAACTCGAATCCTGAAGAAAAACTAGATCAATTAGAAGGAAAGAAAATTTGAGTTGAAACTCAAATCCCGAAGGAAAATTAGATTAATTAGAAGGAAAGGAAAGTTGAGTCAGAACTTGAATCCTGAAGGAAAACTAGACCAATTAGAAGGAAAAGAAATTTGAGTCAGAACTTGAATCCTAAAGAAAAACTAAATCAATTAGAAGGAAAGAAAATTTGAGTCGAAACTCGAATTCCAAAGGAAAACTGGACCAAATAGAAGAAAAGGAAATTCAAGTCAGAACTCGAATCCCGAAGGAAAACTAGACCAATATGGACACTGAATTTTAAAGTGTACCAGTGTGAACACCGAATTTTGAAAATAAACTAGTACAAGCATTATGTTCTGAAAAATTACCAATATGAATATTGGGTTTTGGAAAATTACAAGTACGAACACTGGGTTTTGAAAAATTACCAGTACGAACACTGGATTTTGAAAAATTACCAGCACGAACATTGGGTTTTTGAAAAATTACCAGCACGAACATATAATTTTGGAAAGTTACCAGAACGAACACAACGTTTTGAAAAATTATCAGCATGAACACTGGGTTTTGGAGAATTACCAGCACGAACATTGGGTTTTTTAAAAATTACCAGCATGAACACTGGGTTTTTGAAAACTTATCAGCACAAACACTAGGTTTTGAAAAATTACTAGCATGAACACTGAGTTTTTGAAAAATTACCACCACGAACACTGGATGTTGGAAAGTTACCAGCACGAACACTAGGTTTTGAAAAATTACTATCACGAACACTAGATTTTGAAAAATTACTAGCACGAATACTGGGTTTTGGAAAATTACCAGCATGAACACTGGGTTTTTAAAAAATTACTAGCACGAACACTGGATTTTGAAGAATTACCAGCACGAACATTGGGTTTTGAAGAATTATCAGCATGAACATTGGGTTTTTAAAAAATTACCAATTGATTCTGATGAAAGATTTTTAGTCTTCACCCTCATGCTGACTTGGATAATTGTCGAAGTCTCAGGATTTATCTCTTATCCTGAACGGGCAACTCAGGTTTATCCCTTAACCTGAAGAGGAAATGAATTTGATGCATATGGATGCAAATGAATGCAAATGAATGCATGCATATGCAAATGCAAATGCAAATGCAAATGCAAATGCAAGTGCAAATGCAAATGAATGCATGCAAATGCAAATGAATGTGAATGTATGCAAAATGATGTAAATGAATGCACATTCGTGTAAAATGAGAAATTTGTTTGATTCTGTCTGCATACAGGATGTTTTGAAGACAATTTTCAAAATAGTGCCCCAGTATAATAGGGAAAAGAAATTTTGGATAAAAGGAAGATAATTGACGTTCAAAGAATGCTCTCTGAAGGTAACAAGGCAACTAACTTTTGCTCAATTCAGAGACTCCAAAGAGGGTCATTCTTCATGAAAGAACATGTTGCAGAGAAGGAGAATAAAAGGTGGCATCCATCTCATGAAGAAAATTGATAATTTTATTAATGCATTGAAGAAGAAAATAACAAATTGATAAGAGAACTAGGACTGCATTGTCCCTTTAAAATGACAAAATGATGAAAGTGACATAGTCTTGACGTTGCAATTTCTTAGAAAACTTGTTCAGGATGGTCGACTGGTGTCTTCCTCATCTTCAATAAGGATATTCTTGTCGATGCAATCTTGAATGATATTCCTCAGGATGAAAAAATTCTCAGTGTCATGCCTTACTGCCCGATGAAATTTGCAGAATTTTTCTTTGAATCTGCCTATGGTTGTTGCAGGATCAGTTGCTTTGGGTAAACGGATCATATCTTTTGCGAGCATGTATTCCAAAACACTTTCACGTTTCTGGTCCATAAGGGTGAATTTCCGGTCCGTACTCTAATCCTTACGCTTTGGCTTTTCTTGATATTTCTCTTTATCCTGAGGACTAGATTGAAAAGGCTTATCATTGTTGGAGAACTTTCCTTTTTAGCCCGTAGATCCCTCTGAATAGTTATCATAATTTTTCTTATTGTTTTTGCTATCATTGGCAGAAAGAGTAAAGTGAGCCTTTGGAGGTCCGACCATATCTTTTGTGAGCATGTATTCCAAAAAGCTCTCGAGTATTTAATCCAATGGGACCATCTTGCAGTTCTGGTTCCGACTGTCATGTTGTACTTCTTGTTGAGTGCTTAACTTCTGTTGAGACTTGGCTGAGACAGTCGACCGGTATTCTTTCTTATCCTCAACGAAGAAATTCTTGTTGATATAATCTTGGACAATGTTCTTGAAGACGAAATAGTGGTCGGTATCATGCCCTACTGCTCGATGGAATTTGCAGAACTGGTCCATGAATCTTCCCATGATTGTCGGAGGATTTGTGACTCTTGGGAGCTTTACCAATTATTTGGCTAATATATATTCAAGGATTTCATCGAGAGACTGCTCGAGAGGAGTAAACTGGCGATTGTAACCCCAGACGTTCTGCTTTATCTTTTCTTTTTGCTGAGATTTCTGGTGAGAGTCTGGCGAGAAGGGCTTGTTGTCTTGTTTGAAGGCTTCTCCCTTTTTGCCTCCATTGCTGCTTTTGTTGGACTTAGAACTTTCTGCGTTGCTGCTCTTGCCAATGATATTCTAAGAGAATGAGACAGATGCCTTTTCCTTGAAAGGAGCTTTTCCAAGATTGTCTCCAACTTGCTCAGACATCATCTTGATCATCATTTTCTTGAACATTTGATATGCAGTGGGATCAATGTCATCCCCGTCAGTCTGACTCTGTCCTCTAACAGTTCTTGGAGAATTCATCTCTTTTTGCTTGATGCTTTAAAAGTCATTGATGCACTTGATATAGCAGTGTCTTCTTATCTGATCTGGATCACTTGGGAATACCGATACTCTCTGCAGAATGAGATGGATGATTAAATTTTGATGATGAAGATTCCGGATAGAAATGAATATAGGAAAAATATTTGATGAGAATTTGGTAGATAATTGGAAGAACATCTCATTAATAGGGATTGGGTCGTCGCTGGAGTCATGACAATTGTGTTGCCATTCTTTGCGAGGAGAACGAATAACTACAAATATGTCTTGTCACCTAGGTGAGGTCGTCAAACCATGATAGAATGAAAATTGAAGGATTTTTTTTATTAAAGAAAAAATATGATTGCATCAATAGTAGACTTGAGAAAGATGAGGCATATAGACAGTCTGCCACCACTCTTAATGATCAACAGAGACACGAGGACCGGGGAAAAGAGTGAGAGTGATGAAAGAATCCCAGCCATATCTGGTAGAATGGTATGTTTCAGACCACTGCGCTGATGCAAGGTCGAACTCTGGCATAACCCCTGATAGTAGTCGAGCTTCTACGTGCTTCTGTCTCTGAGAAAATTGCTTGACGCATCGCTCTAGATAGTAGTAGGTATAGAAAAATGGGCCAAGTAGCTTGAATTGTTTGCCATACATACATGTATATCTGGGAAGAAAGAGAGCCCTTCAGTGCATACGACCATCGCATACTGAATTCTTTCTCGAGCTGTTCTAGATAATTAGCTGACTTCTACGAATGCCCCATACTGTCGATAGATCTTGATCAGATTCACATATTCATTTTCATTTTCCTCAATCAGTGGCCAGAACTTATGCCCTGTCATGCAAGCTAAAGCATCTCGGGGGTCCAAACCCTTGACATTGATAAAAAATTGTTACTCTAATGGATCTCCAGGTTGACCGGTTGGCTCGAGCAGTCCCATGATCTCTGAAAACTCATCTATCAGCAGAGTTATCTCGCCCCATGGGAACCAGAAAGTACAAGTGCATGAGTTTCACCACTCTGCCAGTGCATGGATCAGATTTTCGTTGACTGTCAACTTTCCCACTACGGATGTCAGTTCCAACCCGCAATCGCTCAAGTGGTCCAGAAACATACGAGAGAAGTTCTTGAACCAAGTATAGTATCACCGTGGAAAGAAAGGTCTGGTGTTGAGAGCTCGATGCTCGGGAAGACTTTGTCGCACCTCGTAGAAGATGTGACCCTCAAGAAAGACAAAGTCGAGTTGATTGGATGCCATTGGACTGAAAGATAGGAAGATTAGAATTAGACTTGGGAAAAATACAAGAATTTTGAAAATTACAGGCAAGATAAAGTGAAATGTTGGAAATTCGAATTCCAGAGGAATGGAAGAATGGAAAATCACCTGAAGTTTTAAAGAAAAAGTGGATAATTTGAAGAAAAAAAATCATCAAAGGTTTTTTAGAAAAAGGAGATATTTCACAAAAGATGAAAAATGAGGTATTTTGAAAAATTGTCCAGTATTTTGGGAAAATTGGGAAAATATGGAAAAATAAGACGAAAATGAATAGCATGCATTCAATCACAAACAATTATGCACATACAACATTCCCTAAGAAGCTGACTCTAAATGTATCAATTTTGAAAATGGTTGTAGGACCCTGATCCTAACTCTAAGCTTAGATCAGTTGTGTCCAATCATGCTATGCCGATATACTCGAGTCAAAACCTGAAGTATGTGGCATAAAATTAATCTCTGGTTCTAGGCTTGTATTTTCCTAACATCCTTGAGTGTCTGCCAATATACGTTGAACTATGGGCCTTGGTACGTGGTAGGGGGGCATTAGCCCAAATAAGTGGCCCAGTTGTGAGGCTCTGTCCCGAACTATGGTTCTGGAAGAGAGCCTAGCAACGTGAAAACCGGGTAGACATAGGTGGGGGGTTTTGAAAAATGAGCACATGCACACAAACAGACGGCTCTAAGTCTTAAAGAGATAGTATTTTAAATTTTTTAAAGAAGCAAACATTGTTTTCATACAAATCCTAGATTAAGGAGTGTTGTATTTTCAGACCTAAGTTTATGTGAGCATAAATAATTCTTCTCAATTAGTCCTGTCAAACCATGCCTAGTCTACATGCAATCCATATCCGCTAGGTTCGAGTCTAGGCTCCTAGGTTTACATGATATTAGAAAATAAAAGCTGACAATTCATAGAACACGATTTTGATAATTGAGCTAAGTCAAGGCACACAATTGATCAGACAAAGACAGGTCCAATCACGGTCGCCAAACCTATTATCATCACAAATTTTTTTCCCCTCCCTCTGTGAGAGTGAAAGAACGATTCTGCGAGTCAAATTCGACCAAAGTTTTGAAAACTAGTTTTGGAAATTACTCATCTCCGTTTTGAAAATTTGTGAGAAAATTCTATGGAATGGAGTCCGCCTGTCGGTACGAGGTTCAACCGTTTCTGGTGCCTTTACCAGGGATAATCGAACCAAGGATCAAATGTGTGCTTTGACTAAGTCAAATTATCTAAATTATGCTCTATTTTCCTAAAATGCACCAAGAATCAGGCATGTGCTATGGATTTTTTAAAATATGCAAATTTGAGAAACATGATGTTTGCCTTAGAAAATTGAGATGTGCTTGAAAAGTGACTCGAAAAGTGCTTGAAAATGGAATGCCTGGGAATATCATTGAATTTTATTGGAAATTAGAATTTGCATTAGAAAATGAATTTTTAGGAAAACTTGAACTTTGGAAAAATCGATTTTGAGATTTGGACTGCTTTTCTAAAGAAATGAATTTGAGAATCTTGAGAAAATCAAGCTCATTGGAAAATGATTTTGAAATGAAAAATGGATTCTCAGAAAAATGGGAACCCTGGAAAAATTGATTTTTGAGATTGGAATAGCTTTTTCTAAGAAAATCGATTTTTGAATAAGATTTGAGAATTCTGGGAAAATCAATTTCAAAAATATATCAAAGTTTTTCAGAAAATCGATTTTGGGATTTTGAAATAAAATTAAAAATGTGGAAACCTTGGGAAATACTTTGAAATCTCACTTGAAAATTCAGAATTCTGAGAAAATCAAATCCTGAAAAAGACTTGGAAAGTTTTGGGAAAATTGATTTCTCTGAAATAGAATTGGAAAATGAGTTTGAAAATGATGCAAATTGAATGAATGAATGAATTTAAAAAATATTTCATTGAGGAATTGAGAAAATCCTTTTGAGTTTTGAGAAATGCAGTGTATTTTTGAAGTTAGCCTAAGAGTGTATGCTGAATATGGCTAATACGAAGATCACAAATCTTGGTTTTATTCGTATTCTGACTATGACCATAAATACAAATCTCACCAAATTCGTGAACTTCCTAAGAGCTTGTGCACGTGTCATTCATGTCAACCATAGTGATTTTGAAAAATGTGTATATGCATCTTGCATCAGATATTGAAAATTGCAGAAATTAAGCTATATGCAATGCAGTCCTATTCTAAGCTGAAAAATAACTCTTATTCTAAATTATTGCATCTGATATTACATTGAATTGAAATAAAATAAAATAAAGGTCTTATTCCTGGATATTCCTGCAAAACTAGAAAATATGTTAGCACAGAAATGTAGGTTTATCTGAATTTATCCGAAAATATTGGAAATTATCAGATATTATTCAGATGTAAACCCAAATTCATACCTCCTTAGATATAAACATGAGAAATAAGGAATAAATTTCGAAAATAAACTTGGAAATTCGAAATTAGGGTCAAAATGACCAAAATACCCCTAATGACCTTGAAATCAGGGTTTTCTAAAAGAACTTTTATAAAATTTGGAAATTTAAAAATCAAATGAAATAAAATTAAACATGATATGATGAAATATGATTATATGCATGAAATTTTGGAAAATTGAAGTTTGGAATTTTGAAATTTAGGTCAAAATGACCAAAATGTCCCTGATAACAAGACTATGGCCTTGAAACAAGGGTTTTCTGAAATAAATTTTATAAAAATGGGAAATGTGAAATGTAAATGCCATGTAAATTAACCTTAATATGATTCTATATGCTTATTTACATGATAAAAATCCTAAAATGGCAAAAATATCACAAAATATCGAGTTTAACTTGATTTTCACTTCTGAATTTAAAAGTAAACTAACATACAAAGCAAATGAACTTGGAATTGAGCCAAATTTGGCATGGACACTTAGACTAACCTTAAAAACAGAATGAAACTCGAAAATATATTTTTTTGATATTTTTTATTATGGAAAATTATCTAGAAATCCTAAAAATCAAGATTTTACCTAAAATGCTAATTCTAAATTAGATTTCGGGTACTAAACTTCCATAAAAATTTTCCAAATTTTATGGGGTGACAGAGGATAGTTGGGCAAAGATTTTTGAATTTTACAGATTCTTTTTTTGACCTATGGTCGGAGCTGGACAGCTCTGACAAGTCGGATCAGAATCCAGCAACTCTAGGATCTAGGGCAGACATACAGGTTTCGGGAAACATTATGAGAAAAATAAAAGATAGTGGAGAAAATGGCTGAAACTCTAGGAAAATGTCTCTGACAAACAAAGACAAATTTCTTCTTTTTACAGTATTAGGATTCAGGTTATGTTTTGGGAGAGAGCAGAGGATTATCAGGGACCTATATCTCTGAAATTCTCAGACATTGGAATTTGACAAGCATGGAGTTTAATTCCGGAAAAAATACCTAAGATGCTTCTAAAATTCTCACGTTTTGGGGAATGATAGAGGAAAGGTTGAGAAAAAACTTTTTGGTTGGAAGTTTTGACATCCAACCTACAATTTGAGGCATCACAGCGGATTAGGGTCGGTCTAGACCCTGACAAGGAAAAATTGAGGTTTTTACAGGTTTCGAGAAACCTCGATTTTTAGTAGAGACTAAACTTTATTGAAAAAATCTAAAAAAAATCTGAAAAATAATGGAATCCAACACGGACACACTGTATTTTTTGAGGAAGATTTGGATCATCCATCTAGGAGATCTCAGATGTTCTTATCTGCTAAAACAGAACCTGGATGTTCTAGAAGGGTCAGGATCCAAACTCGGTTTTGGATTTATTTAATGGGACTATAAAATTCAAATGGAATCAAATTTTCGGCAGGAAATTAATAATAAGTAAACCTAATTGACCTAAAAATTTCAAGATTTATGAATGATAACTCACACATGAAATAATGATGGTACTATGGCTATAAATACAACTTATACATTCTAAATTAAATGCAAACAAAAACCATACAAAATGAACAAGATGAATAATGAGACTAGAGTAAATGCAATACTTAAATATGAATCTACATGGAACATGAAAATAAAATAAAATTTTATAGGGATACGATCCATTTTGATGTTAGCTCTAAAATCAAAGATTTGATCCAACCGGTGGATGAATCTCTTATTTCACTAGCCTCAATAAACAAGATGATTATCACATCTACTTGATTTTAAACTAGGAAAGAGGCATTCATGTGATTTTGAATCTGACCTTTAAATTGATTCTGTGACACTCATACAAAAGGAAATCTGAAGATCCCCAATCCACGGATTCCATGGATGATCATCATAGGGGCTTTATCAATAGCTAATGAAAATCACGAATCGAGAGAATAGTGGCTCACCTTGAGGAGGAGTCTGATCCAACGAAGAGGGATGGCTGGAACAAGGCTGCAAGAAAGGTTGGGCTACAAAAATATCTTGATGGTGTTGGACCAATGGTGAAGGTAGATGGTTGCAGTTGATGAAGGCAAGAAGAACAGGCTGCTGGTATGGTTGGAGTCGTGTGGCACCAAGGAAGGAGGACGATGGTGGCTGGAATGGAGTGCTTCAAGGTTGGAATGGGTTGCTTCAAGCAATGGCAGCAACGACTGCAATTAAGGATGTTGAAGAGAGGGCTGCCACTGTTGGAGAAAGCTGCTGCAACAAAAAGGTTGGAGGGAAGAGGTAGACGTGAATGAGAAAATCTCCCAGCCGTGTAGCCTTGTATGGCCTAACTTAGGAAAAATAATCACCATAACTTAGGGTCTTGAGGGAATAATGAAAAGGAGGAATGAGAGAGTCTAAGAGAGGGAGTCCACCGTATGGGTTTGAGAATAGAAAGAATAGAAGAGTTTTTATGGTGGTTGGACAATAGGGAAGGGAAAGAAAGAGAAGGAAAAATGAAAGAAAGAAGAAAAGGGAAAAGGAAAGAAAGAAGGAAGAGAGGGAAGAAAGAAGAGGGGAAGAAAAAGAGAGGGAAGGGTGATACGTGAGTGGGCTGGACCAAAGAGAGAAAGGAAGGAAGGGAGAAAGAAAAGAAGAAAAAAAGAAAAAGAAAGAAAGGAAGAAGAAAATAAGAAAGAAGAAAGGAAAGAAAAGAAAGAAGGAAAAGGAAAGAAGAAGAAAGGGGGGGGTCGACCACCTTGGTGGGTCCCACCTTCTCTCATAAAAAAATAAGAATTAAAATAACATAAAATAAAAGAAAATAAGGAAAAGAAAAGATATATATATTAAATAAAAACGTAGATGTAAATGAAGGACCCATCTCAGAGTGGGCTCACTTTCCAAATTCGAAATTCATTTAGAGGATCATAAGAGTAGAATAGTCTTTTTAGAAAATTTCCAGATAAAATGGGCTATTTTTGGCAATTTTTGAAACGAACTCAGAATTTAAAGTTGCATACCCCGTTGCGAAGCAAATCCAGTTTAGAATTTGAAAATTTGAGTTTGAAAGAAATCCAGATTGTTTTTCTAGAGAAAACATTTTCAAATTTAGAATCTTGGGGGTAAAAATGTCAATTTTGGAAACCTAGGGTTTGAAATTGATTTCTGAAAACTTTTAAAACTTAATCTGGATTGAAATTTTCAAAACTGGAGTTATGTATCTCGAAAATGAAATGAAATGTGATGAAATGTTATGAAATAATGGAAAATGATGAGAAATAATGAGAAATGGTATGAAATGCTATGCGAAATGCAGACACTGGATAAAGAATTTTGGATATTACACTTTGATTGACACTTGTGCAAGTTCAAAAATTGTTAAAATTGATAAAATTTGCAAAATGGTTCAAGAAATGGTTTTCGAGCTCTACCGGGCTAGAGTGACACTAAAAAATATGGTTTGAACTGATTTGAACTAAAATAAACTGGATTGAGCTAGGTTCTAGGATTTCAGAATTCAAATGAACTGACAAGGCACTGACTCGACTGAACTCCCTGAATAAATTTTTAAGAAAAACTGACATTTTTAGAGAAATCGTGAGAAATGGTCACTAGAGTGAAGTGAATTACAAACCAGAGCTGAGTTTGAGCTGAGACAAAGATTAGTAACACTGAGATAAACTAAAACTGAAGCTCGAACACTAGCTCAACTGACTGGACTCAGCTCAATTTCAGCTGAAAGAGCTGAAACGGGCTAAAATGGGCTCCTAGACACTTGGAAATGGTTTTGAACAGAAACTGGAGCACTTAAACTCCTAGTGAGCTCAAGCTAGACTCAGGGAAATAGGATTGACTAGGAATGACTGACTCGGAGACATATGGCTTGGATTTGAGTGAGAAATGAGCTCATTTATGAAGAAATGATCCCATTTTGGCAGGAATTGTCAAAAATTAAAATGGTTTGTTCATCATGAGCTCAGGTGAACTAGAAATGACTGACATTCTTAACTGTTTTGAATTGACCAATGAGCTTGGTTGACTCCAAATGACTGGGGTTCGGGGTGACCTAGGTGTAAAATGGTAATTTTCCTAATGAAAGTGGGTAGCATGGTAATTTTCTAACACAAATTTGGGGTTTGACTCCTACACTGACCTACCAGGATTGGCACTGCACGAAGAGTGTGTTTGAAAATGAATGAGGAAAATTTGGGGTGTTTACAGCATATCCATCATATTTCAAAATCCATAAGAGTACAAAATTTAAGTTTAAAGGATTATACAACCCATGAGTTCAAAATACAAAATGAGACAAAAGTATAACAAATCTGTCAGTCTCTCCAAATAGGGGGATCATCCCCTCAAAAACCCAAAACCAAACAAGAGCAGGATCAGCAGATAAGTGTGGGTCCCCAAGCCTCCACTGTGTGTCATTACATCGTCATTGTACCTATTCATCACCTGCATCCCCATGAAATGGGGTCAGCACTCTCGCGAGGTGGTGAAGAACAAAAATATCATATCTTTGTTTCTTAAGGAAAAAGCATGTATATAACGTGAAAAATGTGATACAACGTATACATCTGCCTGTGTCAAGTATGTGCACATGTAACAAGTACTAGCAAGCTAAAGTAGTGAACGAGAAACTGAGCAACCTCTAACCACTAGTAGCTAAGAAACAGTAAAGCAACAGCACAAGAGCAGTAAGCGAAGTAGCAAGTAAAGAACTACTAAGATATATCAGTTGTGATTGGTTAGTAATTGATTTCTTCTGATTACTCCTTCTGGTACGCGAAGGAACCTCGCATTCTATGAGCCATGCACCCGACGTTTTTATTCAAATTCGAAAGTGGTAACCGGGGATGCTACAGACCGAGTAAACCTCATGCGAGCAACACGCAGCTGAGAGAAACTCTCACATAGGTAAGGATTGCAATCCATTCTACTGCAGTTGTGAGGTATCTTAAAAGATCACTTTGACTTCCCTAACTCTGAGTGACTAGAGGTCAAAGGACGCAAAAGCTCCTGTCAAAACACGTGTCGTAGTAACGACTGGTCACTCAGGATTGTACCATCCACCCTCTCTAAGGTGAACCATTTTGTGAATGGGGCACGACATGTTTATCTTTCTTAGGCCCATCTATCAAGTCATACCTCCTTTTGAGGTATTTATGCCTCGTGGTCCCCGTGAGGTACGCAAATGAGGACTTAGCCTGCCCATTCACGTGCTCAGCCTTACGCGGCTATCAAGAGCACATCGCTCGTGAAAGCGATCACAATATCATTTTATTATTTTCATATTTAGGGTATAGACATACGTGAGCTCACTCACGAACAAGGGGCCATCGCCTAAAGACTCCAACAGAGTCTCAAAACCATAACAATGTGCTACTCATACCCTATGGTGTTTAAGTTTTTGTGTCACTTTTTACATTACATGTATAACGTACACTTCATGCACCCATCAATGCCTTAAGCATGAGACCAAAATGTACCCTTTTTTAGGTACGTACTAAGTAGTACAGGTGTCAAGTTGTGCTGCGTGCAGGTGAAAACTAAGAACCACATGATCTTTTGGGAATTGCAAGGGTGTCATGGGGCGTATGAGGCACAACTAACCTCATTATGCCTCTTCCTTGGGAAGAGCCATAGGGATCTCATGAATCCCATGGGGTGCAGCCCCATGCTGATTGCTTGGAGGGGCGCCCCCACCTTCATGATGGTGCTCCTTGCACCATCATAAAAACGATTTTATGGGTAGGGCCAATCGTGGCCCTCCCTTTGGATCTCACTCCACTCTTTACGAGATTGCCATTGTCCCAGCTGTCAACTTGACCCGTTGGTCTTCGTGGCTAGGTTCGTTCAAACTAGCCAAGAGTGGTTGACCATAGGATTGGTCAACCCTCCCCTAGTCGGTCCTAGCTCAAACCGTGGTAGTGCCTCATGATTGAAACATATCACAATATATTTTTATTTTAAATTCCTCATTGTGATTGAATCCTTAAGCCTTTCTCAAGAAAAATTCCATCTCTCACAAAATTTACCTGCGTTATGACTTAGGCTCTATCGATATGCATTTCTCGGTAATTCACATGCACTGACGGGGCTTCTTCATCATTTGGGTCACAAATTTGGGGACAACCTAAATGTAAACATTATGGATTTACCCCTAAATTTTCGTAAATTAATTCATCACGGATTTTCCTCAATTGCCATTTACATTCTACTTACGCGATTAAGGTCACGTAAAGTCCAAGTCACATATTTTACGAGGAAATCTAGCAATCACACACAAAATCTTTGTCATTGAAGCACATCAAAACATATATCATTTAAAAAAAATCATGGACCTTATATCCTTCCCTCCTTAAAAGGATTTTGTCCGTGAAATCAGCCAAATTAGGTTACAAGAAGATCAGGATATTTATCTCTCATGCTCGCTTCAGACTCCCTTGTGCATTCTTCGATGCCATGGTGTTGCCAACGTACTTTAACTAGTGGTACTGTCTTCGTACACAACACTTGATCTCATTGATCAATTATCTCGATCGGTCGTTCTGCTATTGTCAAATCTTCTTGAACTTCTACGTCTTCATAACGAATGATGTGCGATGGGTCAAGAATGTATTTCCTTAGCATCGACACATGAAAAACGTTGTGAATATGGGCATATTGTTGAGGTAACTCAACACGATATGCCACTTCATCGATCCTCGCCAAAATCTTGAATGGTCCCACATATCTAGGACTCAACCTTCTTACCGAAACGGAACACACTCTTGGTCGGTGAAACTCTGACAAAAGTCATGTCACTAACCTTGAACAATAACTCTCATTGTCTCTTATCAGCATAACTCTTTTGTCTGTCTTGCGCTGCTTTCAAACATTCTCGGATCATCTACACTTGCTGAGTGTAGTGCTGAAAAATAATCAGCGATTCTCTGGATCTATCGTTGATGTTGTCCTAATACGACGGTGACCTGCAAGGTCTCCTGTATAGTGCTTCGTACGGTGCCATCCCGATACTAGCGTGATAACTGTTATTATATGCAAATTCAACCAAACACAAATGCGAGTCCCATTCGTCCTTCCAATCAAGCATACAAGCTCGCAACATGTTCTCTAACGTCTGAATAGTCCTCTCGGATTGACCATTGGTCTGAAGGTGAAAAGACGTATTAAACTTCAACTTCGTACCCAAAGCAGACTGCAATTGACCCCATAGTCGCGATATGAACCTGGGATCATGATCAGAAATAATCAATCCTGGAACGATATGCAATCGTACAATCTCTTTGACATACAGGTCAACTAGGCTTTTCAGAGACTAGCTGATCCTGATAGGTAAGACATGGGTAGACTTGGTGAGTCTGTCAATAACTACCCAAATCGCGTCATGCTTGCATCTCGTTTGCGGTAAACCTACCACGAAGTCCATCGTAACATCTTCCCATTTCTACTAAGGAATCTCAGTCCTCTTCATGGTACCACCAGGATGCTGATGCTCAATCTTGATTTGCTGACAAGTCAAGCATCTCGAAACGTATGCTGCTATCTCATGCTTCATACCGTTCCACCAATACTTCCTTTGTAAATCTTTAAACATCTTCGTCCCACCAGAATGAATTATATACCTTGACATGTGAGTTTCATCGAGAATCTCCTTCTTCAGTTCAGGGTTATTTAGAACCCAAAGTCGATCTTTCATGCGAATACCACCATCATCTGTTACACTGAAGAACGTATTTTCTTGTCTTGCGAGGGCTAGAAGCTTACCATATTGGTCATCAAGCTTCTGAGCTGCCACGATACTAGGCAAAAACTCTGATCAAATAGTCAGACCAGATAATCTGATTGATCTGCTTCCAATCGAAAATGGTCTTCAAGCCATAAAATCTTTAATTAGTTTCTGGCTCCTCACGATACTAGCCATAACACTATTTGACTTGCGACTAAGCGCATCTGTTACTATGTTCACCTTACCAGGGTGGTAAGACAATGTAAAGTCGTAATCCTTAATAAACTCGAGCCTACGTCATTGTCTCATGTTCAACTCTTTCTAAGAGAATAAATACTTGAGACTCTTGTTGTCTGAAATGACCTCGAACGATTCTCTATATAAATAGTATCGCCAAGATTTTAAGGCAAACACCACTGCTGCTAATTCCAAATTATGTTTCGGGATAATTCCTCTCATGAATCTTCAACCGCCTTGAAGCGTAAGCAATCACCCTGCCGTGCTGCATTAGCACGCAACCCAAACTGGTTCCTGATGCATCTGCATACACCACAAAGTTACATCTGCCTAAAGGCAAAGCCAACACTGGTGAGGTCGTCAGCTTAGACTTCAAGATTCGAAAACTGTCTTCACATGCATCACTTTACTTGAACTGGATGCCTTTACGCAAAAGTTTCGTCAAGGGTAAAGCAATTCTCGAAAAGTCCTGGATAAATCGTTGGTAGTATCCTGCTAACCTGAGGAAACTACTAATCTCTGAAATATTTTGAGGCTGCTTCCAGCCTAATACCGCTTCAACCTTCGCTGGATCAACTGACACCTCATCCTTGGATATCACGTGACCCAAAAACATAATTTGCTCAAGCCAAAACTCGCACTTGGAGAACTTAGCAAACAATCAATGCTCATGAAGTACCTAGAATGATACACAAATGTTCTTGATGTTGCTCAGGACTCTCTGAGTAAATCAAGATGTCATCAATAAACACGATCACAAAAGTTTCCATGAATGGACAAAAAATACGGTTCATCAAATCTATGAATTCAACTGGTGCATTTGTGAGGCCAAAAGGTATTACCACAAACTCGTACAACCTATATCTCGTTCGAAAAGTTGTCTTTGCAATATCTTCTGTTCTAATACAGAGTTGATGATAACATGATCTGAGGTCTATCTTCGAGAAAATCCTCACTCTCTGCAACTGGTCGAAATGGTCCTTGATCCTTGGTAACGGGTATTTATTCCTAATCGTTGCTCGGTTGAGCATCTTGTAGTCAATGCACAACCTCAAAGATTTGTCTTTCTTCTTTATGAACAACACTGGTGTACCCCTGGGGGATGCACTGGGTCGAATAAAACCTTGTTCCAAAAGATCTTCTAACTGTCGCTTCAGCTCTTCGAGCTCTGCCGAAGCCATACGATACGGTGCCTTAGAAATAAAAGTGGTTCCAAGCAACAACTCGATACAAAACTCAATCTCACATTTTGGAGGTAATCTGGACAATTCATCTAGGAACACATCGGAGAACTCTCAAACTACATCCAAGTCTTCGATCAGAACTAACTCAGGCTCAACTGGGGTAATACTGACCAGAAATGCAATACCCTTGTTTCGCAAATACTTCTAGGCTTTAAAAGCAGAAATCAAATAGCTATCTTGCAAAGGTCGAGAAAGCTTGATCTCTAAAACATGATGATTAGGCGGAAATGTGACTACCCTACCTTCTCTATAGAGAACTTGAGCATGATACTCAAACAACCAATTCATACCTATAATGACGTCAAACTTAGTCATATCTAGCAGGATTACGTCAACCGACAAGTTCTACCATGCCACTGACACCTCGATGCTCAGAATATAAAAATTACAGAATGACTGATCACCTATCGGAGTACGAGCCTCCATCGGGTAATTCAAAGATTCTACGGTCAAAGACAATGTTCTAGCAAATTTGTCAGATATAAAAGACTGCGAAGCGCCGTAATCAAACAACGTAAAAGCTGCATGACCTGCAACTGAAATAGTACCTTGGATCAACTCGCCTTTGGTCACTTGTTCTACTGTTGGTGTGTAGGCATGTTCTACGATAGCTTTCTAGTTGTCTTGCCTCTGCTAATGCGACTGTTGCGGCTCGTGTTGTTGAGGTTGTCTCTGCTGAACTGGCTGTGATGTTTCTGGTGCATTTCTCTTTTGATCATTTGACTGCTTCTTCTGACAATCCTTTATGTAGTGGCCCATCTTGCCACAATAGAGACATCCCCCAGTGTCACGAGGTCAAGATCAACCCGGATGGTCAACAAGACACTTGGGACATCCTGATGCTGCTACGATCTATCTCTAAGGTTGCTGCTGGTGGTACTGGGGTCATCGATGTTGATACTGCGATTGTTGGTTGTTGGTTGTTGTTGTTGTATCGGTTCTTCTTCGAAGGTAGATGGAATTTTTTTTCACCTTGGTGCTTCTGAAATTGACGCTTCTTAGGCCAACTCTTTTGGCCTTGCTACTCTTTGAAGGATGGTGTCTTTTGAGACTCAGACCAATCTTGTCTAAAAGCGAGGTTGGCTCAAGAACCTCATCAATGGTAGTAGGTGCGCGAGTATACACCTTGGTGCGAAGTACTGGCTTCAATCCTCGAGTGAATTTCAACGCTCGATCATTCTCAGTGGCATAAAGGTTGGGACAATATCTCTCGAGACTACAGAAATGAGTAACGTACTCCGCCAATGTAGAATTTCCTTGTTGCAAATCAAGGAATTCTTGCATCTTTTTGCTTTTCTCATGAGCCAAAAAATATGCTGCATAAAAAGTCTCCATGAACTGCTCCCAGGTGACTGACTGGTTCTCAAATTTGATTTCCCAGGTGGTAGCCCACCACCTCTCTGCATCCTTTTAGAGATGGTACATCCTGAAATCAACCTTCTTGTCATCGTTTATTTGTAGAACACAAAAAATTTGCTCAATCTCCTTCACCCAATCCTCTGCTACTTCGGGTGTCAATTTCCCATCGAAAGAAAGAGGGTTCATACTCATAAATTGCTTGTAGGGAACTACAGTAGCAGGAACTTGAACAGGTGTTTCCCGTCCTTGGGCGGTCTGCTGAATATGATCGCCCATGTTTTGCACAGTTTTTGCCTGATGGGCAACCACCTCTGTGAGGTTGTTGAGTGTCTTCATCAGGTCATCGCAATGAGCACGCCACGCCATCTTAAACAAGCAACAACGTATAAGCAACAAGACAAGTTCTTCAAAGCAGGAATTTTATTACATTAATAAGGAAGTTTCATGCATTACATGCCCAAAATACCCTTTGTCAAAGACAGGGTTACAAAACACTACCAAACAAATAAGCAAACCCAAAAATGAAACACTGACTTAGTGTCTCCAACAAAACAACATAACATCATCAAGGCTTGCTGGTGTAAAAGTCGTAGTAATCCTTCTGACTTTCACATCGTCGCGGTCTGATACGAGGAGGAGAAGCAGGAGTTCTCAAGGGCGTATCAGATATCTCTTGAACTTTCATCAGTACTGGAGGCATAGAAGGATCTAGCACAAACTTCGATAAAACCGCATATGGGTAAGATTCAGGTGAGTACTTTGGAGAGTCTGGCGAACCACGCCTATCTCCTTCCTGACTGCCCACTTCAACCACTTTTGGTCTAGTGATCAAGGATACATCATCAACATTGTCAGTGTTACTCTTCCAGAGTTCATCGTGAAGCTTTGTCTGATGTTCCTCTTCGATATGCCCCCTAAGACCATAGTAGGGGCAATCACACAACTCACGGAGACAAATCGGTCCCGCGTGATCTACAAGACACCTGTCACACAGAGGTGCCTGGTGTGCCAGCATGTGAACACTTCGAGCTAGGTGTTGAATCGCTCAGCCCAAGGATTCCTCGCCTCGAACCAAGTCTTAAAGAGCTTCCAAATTTTTTTAGTAACTAGGATTCGTCAACATGTAACCCATGCACATACAATTAAGCATACAATTCTAACTAAGAAGTAAGGAACATGTAAATAACATGCATTCCAATTTAAACATAGTTACAGTGCGATGGACGAAGCATGCAGAAGTCTTGGACCACACTTAACATACATTCAAATTTTCATAGAGATTGGTATCAGAGCGGTGGTCCAAGACTTCAGTGTGCTTCATCCATCACACTATAAGTATGTTTAAATTTGAATATATGTTACTTACATGTTCCTCACTTCTTAGTTAGAATTATATGCTTAATTGTATGTGCATGGGTTAGATGTTGATGAATCTCAGTTACAAGAAAATGTTGGAAGCTCTTCAAGACTTGGTTTAAGGCGAGGAATCCTTGGGCCGAGTGGTTCAACACCTAGCTCAAGGTGTTCACATGCTGGCACAGCAGGCAACTCCGTGTGTCAGGTGTCGTGTAGATCACGCGGGACAGTTTTGTCCTCGTGAGTTGTGCGATTGCCCTTACTATGGTCTTAGGGGGCATATCAAAGAGGAATGTCAGACAAAGCTTCGCAATGAACTCTGGAAGAGTAATGCTGACAATGTTGATGATGTATCATCGGTCACTAGACCGGAAGTGGTTGAAGTGGGCAGTCAGGAAGGAGATAGGCGTGGTTCGCCAGACTCTCCTCAGTACTCACCCGAATCTTACCCATATGTAGTTCCACTGGAGTTTGTGCCAGATCCTTCTATGCCTCTAGTACTGATGGAAGTTTAAGAGATATCTGATACGCCCTTGAGAACTCATGCTTCTCCTTCTCGTATCAGACCGCGACGATGTGAAAGTCGGAAGGATTATTGCGACTTTTACACCAGCAAGCCTTGATGATGTTATGTTGTTTTGTTGAAGACACTGAGTCAGTGTTTCATTTTCGGGTTCGCTTATTTGTTTGGTAGTATTTTGTAACCCTGTCTTTGACAAAGGGTATTTTGGGCATATAATGCATGAAACTTCCTTATTAATGTAATGAAATTCCTGCTTTGAAGAACTTGTCTCGTTGCTTATATGTTGTTGCTTGTTTAAGATGGCGTGGAGTGCTCGTTGCGATGACCTGATGGAGACACTCAACAACCTCACAGAGGTGGTTGCCCGTTAGGCAAAAACTGTGCAAAACATAGGCGATCATATTCAGCAGACCGCCCAAGAACGGGGAACACTTGTTCAAGTTCCTGCTACTGTAGGTCCTTACAAGCAATTCATCAGTATGAACCCTCCTTCTTTTGATGGGAAATTGACACCTGAAGTAGCAGAGGATTGGGTGTGGGAGATTGAGCGGATTTTTTGCGTTCTATAAGTAAACGATGACAGAAAGGTTGATTTTGAGATGTACCATCTCTGAAAAGATGCAGAGAGGTGGTGGGCTACCACCTGGAAAATCAAATTTGAGAACCAGCCAGTCACTTGGGGGCAGTTCATGGAGACCTTTTACGCAACATATTTTCTGGCTCATGAGAAGAGCAAAAAGATGCAAGAATTCCTTGATTTACAACAAGGAAATTCTATGTTGGCATAGTACGTTACTCATTTCTGCAGTCTTGAGAGATATTGTCCCAAACTTTATGCCACTGAGAAGGACCGAGCGTTGAAATTCGCTCAAGGATTGAAGCCAGTACTTCGCACCAAGGTGTATACCCGCGCACCTACTATCGTTGATGAGGCTGTTGAGACAGCCTCACTTTTAGAACAAGATTGGTCTGAGTCCCAAAGGACACCATCCTTCAAAGGGCAGCAAGGCCAAAAGAGTTGGCCTAAGAAGCATCAATTTTAGAAGCACCAAGGTGAAAAGAAATTCCATCCACCTTCGAAGATGAATCGGTATAACAACAACAACCAACAGTCGCAGTATCAGCATTGATGACCCAGTACTAGCAGCAGCAGCCTTAGAGACAGATCGCAGTAGCAGCAGGATGTCCCAAGTGTCTTGTCGACCATCTGGGTTGACCTTGCCCTCGTGACACTGAGGGATGTCTCTATTGTGGCAAGATGGGTCACTACATAAAGGATTTTCGGAAGAAGTAGTTGAATGATCAAAAGAGAAATGCACCAGGAACATCACAGCCAATTCAGCAGAGATAGCCTCAGCAACACCAGCCGTAGCAGTTACATCAACAGAGGCAAGGCAACCAGAAAGTTATCGCAGGACGTGCCTACGCAGCAACAATAGAACAAGTGACCAAAGGCGAGTTGGTCCAAGGTACTATTCCAGTTGCAGGTCATGCAGCTTTTACGTTGTTTGATTACGGCGCTTCACAGTCTTTTATATCTGACAAATTCGCTAGAACATTGTCTTCGACCGTAGAATCTTTGAATTACCCGATGGAGGCTCGTACTCCGATAGGTGATCAGTCATTCTGTAATTTTTATATTCTGAGCATCGAGGTGTCGGTGGCATGGTAGAACTTGTCGGTTGACGTAATCCTGCTAGATATGACTGAGTTTGATGTCATTCTAGGCATGGATTGGTTGTTTGAGTATCATGCTCGAGTTCTCTGTAGAGAAGGGAGGGTAGTCGTATTTCTGCCTAATTATCTTATTTTGGAGATCAAGCTTTCTCGACCTTTGCGAGATAGCCGTTTGATTTCTGCTTTTAAAGCCTACAAGTATTTGCGAAATGGGGGTACTGCATTTCTGGTCAGTATTACCCCAGTTGAGCCTGAGTTAGTTCTGATCAATGTGTTCCCAGATGAATTGCCCATATTACCTTCAAAACGTGAGATTGAGTTTTGTATCGAGTTGTTGCCTGGAACCACTCCTATTTCCAAGGCACCGTATCGTATGGCTTCGGCAGAGCTCGAAGAGCTGAAGCAACAGTTAGAAGAGCTATTGAAACAAGGTTTTATCTGACCCAGTGCATCTCCCTGAGGTGCACCAGTGTTGTTCGTAAAGAAGAAAGACGGATATGTGAGGTTGTGCATTGACTACAGGATGCTCAACCAAGCAAGGATTAAGAATAAATACTTGTTACCAAGGATCGAGGATTTTTTTGATCAGTTGCAGAGAGTGAGGATTTTCTTGAAGATAGACCTGAGATCAGTTATCATCAGCTCCGTATTATAATGAAAGATATTGCAAAGATAACTTTTTGAATGAGATATGTGTTGTACGAGATTGTAATGATGTCTTTTGGACTCACAAATGCACCAACTGCATTCATGAATTTAATGAACCGTATTTTTCGTCTATTCGTGGACACTTTTATGATCGTGTTTATTGACAACATCTTGATCTACTCAGAGAGTCTTGAGCAGCATCGAGAACATTTGTGTATCATTCTGGGTATACTTCGTGAGCATAGATTGTTTGAGAAGTTCTCCAAGTGCGAGTTTTGGCTTGAGCAAGTTATGTTTCTGGGTCACGTGATAGTCAATGATGGGGTGTCAGTGGATCCAGCGAAGGTTGAAACGGTATTAGGCTGAAAGCAACCTAAGAATGTTTCAGAGATTCGTAGTTTTCTCGGATTAGTAGGATATTACCGGTGATTTATCCATGACTTTTCAAGAATTACTTTATCCTTGACGAAGCTTTTGCATAAAGGCATCAAGTTCGAGTAGAGTAATGCATGTGAAGACAGTTTTTGAATCTTGAAGTCTAAGCTAATGACCTCACCGGTGTTGGCTTTGCCTTCAGGCAGAGGTGGCTTTATGGTGTATGCAGATGCATCAGGAACCAGTTTGGGTGTTGTGCTAATGCATCACGACAGGGTGATTGCTTATGCTTCAAGGCAGTTCAAGATTCATGAGAGGAATTACCCGACACACGATTTGGAATTAACAGCAATGGTGTTTGCCTTGAAATCTTGGCGACACTATTTGTACAGAAAATTGTTCGAGGTCTTTTCAGACCACAAGAGTCTCAAGTAATTGTTCTCTCAGAAGGAGTTTAACATGAGACAGCGACGTTGGCTCAAGTTTATTAAGGATTACTGCTTTACGTTGTCTTACCACCCTGGTAAGGCGAATATAGTAACAGATGCGCTTAGTTGCAAGTCGAGTAGTGTTCTTGCTAGTCTCGTGAGGAGCCAGAAATTGATTGAAGATTTTTATGTCTTGGAGGCCATTTTCAATTAGAAGCGGATCAATCAGATTATCTGGTCTGACTATTTGATCAGAGTTTTTGCCTTGTATCATGGCGGCTCAGAAGCTTGATGACCAGTATGGTAAGCTTCTAGCCCTGGCAAGACAAGAAGATAGGTTCTTCAGTGTAACAGATGAGGTGGTATTCCCATGAAAGATTGGCTTTGGGTTCCGAATAACCCTGAGCTAAAGAAAGAGTTTCTCGATGAAGCTCACATGTCAAGGTATATAATTCATCCTGGTGGGACGAAGATGTTTAAAGACTTACAAAAGAAGTATTGGTGGAACGGTATGAAGCATGAGATAGCAGCTTACATTTCGAGATGCTTGACTTGTCAACAGATCAAGATTAAGCATCAACTTCCTAATGGTTCCATGTAGAGGATTGAGATTCCTTAGTGGAAATGGGAAGATGTTACGATGGACTTCGTGGTAGGTTTACCGCGAACAAGATGCAAGCATGACGTGATTTGGGTAGTTGTGGACAGACTCACCAAGTCTGCTTATTTCTTACCTATCAGGATCAGTCAGTCTCTGGAAAGCCTAACTGACCTGTATGTCAAAGAGATTGTATGATTACATGGCGTACCGAGATCGATTATTTTTTATCATGATTCCAGGTTCACATCGTGACTATGGGGTCAATTGCAGTCTGCTTTGGGTATGAAGTTGAAGTTCAGTACAACTTTTTACCCTCAGACCGATGGTCAATCCGAGCGAACTATTCAGACATTAGAGGACATGTTGCGAGTTTGTATGCTCGATTGGAAGGACGAATGGGATGCGCATTTGTGTTTGGTTGAATTTACGTATAATAACAACTATCATGCTAGTATCGGGATGGCATCGTATGAAGCATTGTAAGGGAGACCTTGTCGGTCACCGTTGTATTGGGACGACATCAACGATAGATCCAGAGAATCGCCAATTGTTCTTCAGCACTACACTCAGCAAGTGCAGAAGATCTGAGAACGTTTGAAAGCAGTGCAAGACAAACAGAAGAGTTATGCTGATAAGAGACTATGAGAGTTATCATTCGAGGTTGGTGATATGGTTTTTGTCAGAGTTTCACCGACCAAGAGTGTGTTCTGTTTCGGTAAGAAGGGAAAGTTGAGTCCCAGATATGTGAGATCATTCAAGATTTTGGCGAGGATCGATGAAGTGGCATATCGTGTTGAGTTACCACAACAGTATGCCCATATTCACAATGTTTCTCATGTGTCGATGTTAAGGAAATACACTCCTTACCCATCGCACATCATTCGTTATGAAGACGTAGAAGTTCAAGAAGATCTGACGATAGCAGAACGGTCGATCAAGATAGTTGATCGACGAGATCAAGTGTTGCATACGAAGACAGTACCGCTAGTTAAAGTATGTTGGCAACACCATGGCATCGAAGAATGTACATGGGATCCAGAAGCGAGCATGAGAGAGAAATATCATGATATTTCTATACGTATGAGAATTACATTTGCATTTTCAAGGTGGATCGTCGCACTTGTGGGAGGGACGATGCAAACACGTCATAAAGGACAATTGTATGCTTATACATCGCTAGGTTACTTAATTTGACACACTTATATGTCAAGTATGAAATCTAGGATATTCACAACTTATGGGAATAACATTAGCGTTGCCACTGTTAGGTGCCGCATCTCCGGACCTGATGCTATGAGAATGATGGTTTGACAAAAAATTTTGAGACTTACAACGAATGGTCTTTATTTACATGTAGGTAGTATAGAGCTCATCCGACCATCCATACCGAAACTACCACAATGGGACCAAGAAGGACACGGGGTTACCTTCGGACCCAAACACCAAATTTTGCTAACCAAATGATCAATACAAGGTACAAAGTACTGACGTGTCTGAACCAACAAGTAGAGCATGTATGGTTATGGAAACATGCATTTTAGACAAGGCACAAGTGTGTTAAGTGTCCAGCTGGGTCCTAGGATGGCGGATCCACACATCTCAACCTCCAAAATTGAAAGCTTTAGGTTTAATGCAATGCTTAGTTGTGGGACTCATTTCGCTCTTAACCCTCTTTATCTATATTATTTTTTTTCTCAAATCCCTAGACATATTATTATTATAGTTGGAACATTGGGTCGCAACCGACCACTGGGTCCACGTCTAGTGAGCCACGCATTCAGGGAGCATACCTGAATGCTCAGTGAGGTCGCCCGGGTGCACCATCACCCGTTTCCTCAAACCGACGAAGGCAACCCAAATGCTAGTGTGCTCGGGCAGGGCTAACACTCAGCAACACCCTGCCCCAAGGGACAATGGCCAGAGCAAAAATGCACAGGTCTGGTCTTCCAGACCAGACCTCATAGGTCTGATAACAAATCTGGTCTGAACCCACGGTTCAGACCAGTCACACAGTTGAAAAACAACGGGTCTAAAAGGGCTATTCGGGTGCAGCTAGCACCCAGCGACCACCATGGTGCCACAGTCAAACTAAAGAGAGGAGTGCATGGGTCTGGTCCTCTGAGCCAAACCATGCAGATCTGATAAAACACTGGTCTGAACCCACGGTCCAGGCCAGACAAGAGGATATAGTGGCCCGAAATGGGGTTACCCGGGTACGGATAACTCCCGACAGCCACTATGGCACGAAGGCCAAACTGAAACAAAATGGATCATGGGTCTGGTCCTCTAGACCAGGCCACACGTGTCTGGGTAGGCTCTAGGCCGAACCCATGGTTCAGTCTTGACATACAAAACAAGGGGACATTGGTCCCGGAATGAGGTGACCTGGGTGCACCTAGCATCCGTCGGTCCGCTATGCACTATGGCCAAAATGAACAGGGAAAAGTGGGTCACAGGTCTGGTCCTCTAGACCATACCACTTGGTCTAATCCCCCCACTGGTCTGAACCCATAGGTTCAGACTAGGCTTCATACTCAGACAGAGTATGAGGCCAAGGGTCCAGGCCAACTAGGCTAACCCTGGTGCGCCGAGCACCCGGTGGCGTATTGCGGATGCCACGAACAAAGGGCCCTAGTGGCCAAGAAACGGGGTGCCTCTGACCAAGCTCTGCTCGGTCCAGGGAGCATTTAGTTGGGTCTGTCCCAACAAGGGACAGACCAACCGAATGCACACTACAAACCCCAAAAAAAAACGAACTGAATAGTTTCAAAATCAAAATACCGGGAGGGCTAGAACGAAAACCCAATGAAATCTACAACTTGATCAAAAACAACCATCATGACTGAATAAAAAGGAGGACACACTAAACAGTAGGTACATGGACCAAAAGCAACAAAAAAAAAGAATCCTTTATGTGTTTGATAGAATCCACAAGCGACTAAGTAGGGACGATGGGGGAAAATGCAACAATGTGAAGGGTCGGGCTCAGAGCATCCTCTCCTTTCATGGACTGAAAATAGAGGAGTGCTCAAGCTTCCAAAAATGTATACCAATCCATTCAAATGCTCTGCATACACCAATGCCATGAGCATTGGATTTCATGCTTCAAAACTACACCTGTTTGGCTCAAGAAACAAAGGAATAAGGTGTCAAACTTCACCTTGCTATTCGAAAGAGGAGGGGATTCGGTTGAAGAAGCTCCACGCCAATGGAGGCTAAATCACACCACACAGCTAGAAGGTAAGTGAGAGTGAGAATGGGAGAGAAAGAAAGGGAAGAGAGAGAAGCACTAACTCGCCAACTCCAGAGAAGAAAATGCCTTCTCTCTCTCTTTGACTAAATGCTTTTATATTCTCCAAGGCTAAGGCATCAACGGCTGAGATCACTCAAGGAGGATGGAGGGCTGGGAGTGAGTCACGCCTCCCCATAGCCGCCCAATCCTTCCACTCGAATTCTAGGATTCAAAAGATCCTTTTGAACCTCTACCTCATCATATTGAATGACATGCGTAGGGTTCGACACATACCTTCTCAACATCGACACATGAAAAATATTGTGGATGTTCGAGAACTTAAGAAGAAGTGTCGATCTATAAGTTGTGTCTCCGATCCTCTCGAGGATGAGGAAAAGTCCTGCATACCTCGGACTCAACTTTCTTTTCTTGCGGAATCAAAACATGATCTTCGTAGGCGATACTATAAAAAATACATGGTCTCCTACATCAAATGTAACATCTCGACGCTTCAGATCTGTGTAGCTCTTTTGATGGCTCTGAACGGTCAAAAGTATCTTACGAATCAATTATACTTGATCTGTGTAATGTTGTTGAGCTATAGGTGATTCGATCGCTTGATCACCAACCTCACTCTAACAAATTGGGGACCTACTGGGTCGCTCGTACAATGCCTCATAAGGAGCCATGCTGATACTCTAATGATAATTTCTATTGTAGGCAAACTTGGCTAGCTTTAGATGCTTACTCCAGTTGCCTTTCCACTCTAGTGCACAAGATCATAGCATATCCTCTAAAGTCTAGATAGTCCTCTCTGACTGTCTATTTGTCTGCGGGTGAAATGTCGTACTGAACTTAAGCTTTATTCTTAAAGCTTTCTGAAGTTGCCCCCAAAACCTTAATGTAAACCTTGGATCTCTATCTGAGATGATTGAAACAGGTACTCCATGTAACCAAACAATATCATCGATATACAAATCTGCCAGACTCTCCAGTGTCTTATTTTTTCTAGTCGGTAGGAAGCGTGTCAATTTCTTAAGGCGATTCACAATCACCCAGATAGTGTCATATTGTTAGTGTGTCTTGGGCAAACCTACCACAAAGTCCATGGTAGTCTTTCCACTTTCACTATGGGATCTCAATTATCTGCAACATGCCGTCAGGTCTCTGATGCTTTATCTTGACCTGTTGGCAGACCAAGCATCTCAGTACATACTTGGCAATGTCTCTCTTCATGTCATGTCACCAGTAGTTTCTTTGAAGATTTTATACATCATCATGCTCCCTGGATGTATAGTAAACCTGGTCTGATGTGCCTCATCTAGAAGCTCTTTCCTCAACTGATGATCCTCTGGTACTTAAAAACTCTAGCTATACCAGATGCTTCCATCTTGCTCCAGATGTAAGGCTGACTCATCGTACTTGCATGTTGGAACCATCTTCGTGAATCTTGGGTCATCCTTCTGTTGAGCGATGACCCAGTGTTATCATCGCAAAATTTTACTTTTGCAAATCAAACTGACCTTTGAAAAAGATTTTGAAAATAACTCGCCTCCGTTTTAAAATGCGGGATAATTCCGAAGAATGGGACTCGCCCGTCGGTACGAGGTTCAACCGTTCCTAGCACCTTTACTAGGGGTAATTGAACCAAGGATCAATTGTGTGCTTAACTTTGCTCAACTTGTCTAAATCATGTTCTATTTCCTAAATGCACAAAGAATCAGGCATGTGCTATGAATTTCTGAAAATGCATATTTGAAAACATGATGTTTGCTTTGAATATTGGAAAATATTTGGAGATTCTTGGAAAAGATAACACTTGGAAAATCATGAACTTAGTGAGAGAATATTTCTGAGGAAAGTGAAAATCGATTTCTGAAGAATTCCAGTGTTTTATGAAAATTGATTCTGAGAAATTTGGAATAACTTTGAAAAAACTTGATTTCTCTGAATTCAAACTTTGAAATATAACTTGAAAATCAGGATTTTGAACTTGGGAAATGCTTGAAATATCATTGGAAAATCAATATTTTGAGAAAATTAATTTCTGAATAAGACTTAGAAAATTTTGAGAAAATCGATTTCTCTGAATTGAAATTGGAATTTGCAAATGAATGAAATGAATGAATATGGATTTGAAAGACTTGATTTTGAGGAATTGAGAAAATTCTTTTTTGTATTTTTGAGAAATGCAGTGCATTTTTGAAGTTAGCCTAAGAGTGTAGGCTGAATGTGGCTAATACGAAGATTACAAATCTGGGTATCATTCGTATTCTGACTATGGCCATAAATACAAATTTCACCGAGTTTGTCAACTCCATAAGAGCTAGTGCATGTGCCATTCGTGTAAACCATAGTGGATTTGAAATATGTGCATGAATGAAAAACATAGCAGTTATAAATGAAAGTTTAAAACTATATGCAATGCAAATCCTATTCTATGCAGGAATTGAAATTCTTATTCCAAATTTAATTACATTTTACATCACTAATTGAATTTAAATACATAAAAGTAAAGTCTTCAATATCCCTGCAAAACTAGAAAACTTGTTAGTGAAGATATGTTGGCCTTTTCTAGATTTATCCAGTAATATCTAGAAATTACAGGATTTTGCTAGATCTAAGCCATTTTCCATGATTTCCTGATATAAACTTAATGAAATATGAAATAAAATTAAATAAATAATAAAAATGAGATTTGAAATTCGAAATTGGGGTCAAAATGACCAAAATACCCCTGATAGCAAGACTATGGCCTTGAAATCAGGGTTTTCATAAAGATATTTGGTAAAATACAAGTTTTAAAATTCAAATGAGAATAAATCAAACCAAATATGATATGACATGATTAAAAACATAAAAATTAGGGTTTAGAATTTTAAAATTTAGGTCAAATGACCAAATTGCCCCTGATAGCAAGACTATGGCCTTGAAATCAGGGTTTTCTGAAATAAATTTTGGTAAAAACTTTGGGTTTAGGGTTTAAATGAAGTCAAATAAGCACAAAATTGTGCATAAAACATCCTAATATGATTCTAAACATGAACAAACCCTAAAACTTTGAACTTATACACGAAAATCAAGAAATATCACAAATATCACAATTTTGACAGTGTTTTTGGATCTTTCAGGTACCCTATTTTGCAATTTGATCTATTCAAGCATCAAATAAATTCCAAATTTAATAAAAATCGACACCTGTACTTATTATAATCCTAAAATCAGGTTGGAGTCATAAAAATATATTTTTGACATTATTTTAATTCAAACATTGCATAAAACCCTAAAATAAGCTATTTTTACCTATGTTCACAGACGAGTTCCAATGTTAGACCCAAATCAGGGGTCCAATAACCATGAAAATTTCTAAAATTTCACAGAGGTAAAGAAGACATAAAAATAAAAACTTTCTTTTTTACAGATTGGAAAAATCATCTCTGGTTAGGGAGAAACCCTTCCGGCAATCTGAGCTAAAATACAATAAATCTAACAGGGGCTAAAACAGATACTTTGGGTTAAAAATACATAAATAAATAGCAAACTTAATCAAACATTTTTGAAATTTCATCATTGAACAGTATATAGAAAAATAATAAAACTCCTTTTTTATAGATCATGAACCGAATCTACGGTCTGAGATCTATGATCAACACAAGTCAGATTAGGGTTTTGGTAAACCCTAACGAGTTTTAAATTTTAAATCTGATTCTCTGACAGAGAAAAAATACTAAATAGAGGCTAAAAATTATCAAAATTTTACAATAAATATTTCACATCAATAGAAATCCACTGCATTTTACGGATCTCAAATCAGATATCAGATGAGAGAAATATCACAACTGCAAGTTACCTATGAATTTCAGTATCGATTCTAAATGACTGAAAATCACGGTTTAATCTTTTATTTTTTTGACAGGGTTCCCGAATTCCAAAACATTCAAAATGTTTACAGTAGTTCACTGACATATCCATGTATTACATATTAAAAAATCAGACATTTACAGTGAGTACTTCAATACAAAATAACATGTTCTTTGCTGATCCAAGCTTAAAACACACAGAAATTTGATAAAACCTAATAAAGCATGCATTAATCAATGAAAACAATAAAGCAAATACCAAAACAGTAAAATAAAATTGATTTCTATGCTGGAAAACGTGTAATAAACATAAATAAGCAAAGAAATAAATAAAATACAGGGAATCCATGGTTGGAATTTGATTTTACCTTAAAAAGCATGGATTTGACCCATTTAACGGGTAAATCACATGTTTTAATGGTTAAGAACATGAAAAACCATGCTACAATCGATTCTAATGGATTAGAATCCCTGGAAAAATACCAAAAGAGAGTTACATCATCTTCTTGAACCTCTCTTGAGGTTCTTGAACTTGAATCTGTGGTTTAATCCATGAAAGGGGAGGTGCCAATGGTGAAATCTAATATAAAATCATAAAAAAATTAATAAAAAATAATACAATAATATTAAATAACTCACCTTGGGGCTGCAGCTGCAATGGAGGAAGGTGGAGGTGCTGCAGAGGAGAGAGAAGCCACGAAAATTTGAGAGAAAAAAGAGCTCCCTTTGACCCCCTTTAGGTTCCCTATTTATAGATTTTTTTTTTTGGATTTGTTTAGGAAGAGTTTTGATTTTTTGGACTTTTTTTAATTGTTTTTGATAAACCACATGGGGAGGACGATTTTTTTGGAGAATTTTAACCTAAATAGACTCTAATTAATCCCTAATTAACACCTAATTAAACCCTAGATAGTCCAAATGTGGCACCACCTAGTATGGACCCACATTTGATTTTTAAAACTTGAATTTAAAACCTTTAAAAACCAATGGTTTAAAACTTAAATAAAATGGATTTTTAAAATTGATTTTGACTCCTCTAAACCCCTAACCTAACTTAGGACAATGACTAACCCTAGTCTAACATTGACTTCTTCAAATGTGGCGCCACCCCGAGTGGGCTCCACTTGAATTTTCAAAAATGATTTTAAAACTTGAAAATGAGAGGTTTTTCAAAAGAGATTCAAAAGTAGACTTGAAATCAAAAGTTTTGAAATGGCATAGAGTTCTAACTGGGTCAGAACTCCTCTGGATATGGCACCAACTGAGTGGACCCCACATCAGAGTTTTGAAAATTTGAAATAAATACTGAAAATGGCTTTGAAAAGGGGTTAAAATCAATAGTTGAAATTCAAAGTTTTAAAAGTAGAGTCTCAAGCGAACTGGAACTCCGGGTTAGAGTCCTGGATTTTTAGGACTCTGTGATTTTGGTTTTTAAAAGTCAAATGAAGAAGTTTTTAAAAAGATTTCATCGAAAATGGTGAAACAAGTCAAAAAATACAGTCATGGTTAGACTCCTAACTCAATCAAAACTCTGAAATAGAGTCCTAAATTAACTGGACTCTACAAAATGACCTAATTTTTGAAAAACAAATGAAAATAGAAGTAAAAACAGAATCTAGAATAGACTCTTGACTGGATTAGGACTCTGGGATAGAGTCTTAATCGGACTGAAACTCTAGATTTTTTTTGGTATTTTCTGAAAAACAGATGAAAGAACTTGTGAAAACAGTGAAAGCAATAACAAATATTAAAATAAAAAAAAAGTTCTGATTCAACTGAGACTCTGGGAACAGAGTCCTAATTGAACTAGGACTCTTCAATTTTTGGATTTTCTGAGAAAACAAATGAGAAGATTTTGAAAAACAAGTGAAAACAGGATGAAATTAAAGTTTTGGTTCAGAGTCCTGATCTAATTAGGAATCTGAGAAAGAGTCCTAATTCGATCAGAATTCTAAGAATTTTGGTTTTTTGATTATCAAATGATGAAAGTTGGGCAAAGCTTTTGAAAACCAGTGATAATGAAGTGAGAAAATGAACTTTGAATAGAGTCCTGATTCGATCAGGACTCTAGAGTAGAGTCCTAATTTGATCAGGACTCTGGGATAAAACCTCAGAATTTTGAAATCCTTTGATAAAAAGTGTAACAGTTTTGATAGATGGAAAGATTTTTGAAAGATTCTTTCAAAATTGAAATCAGGATCAGAGTTCTGATCCAACTAGGACTCTTAGGACAGAGTCCTGTTTTGACTAAAACTCTGAGTTTCTGACTCATTTTGAAAGATTTGGTTGAAAACAGGTAAAAATAGTGACAAAAGACAGAGTCCTAGTCCGATTGGAACTCTTAAAAAGAGTCCTAATCCGACTGGGATTCTTAAAGAAGAGTCCTAATCCAACTAGGACTCTGGGATTTTGGCCAAAACGGTAGATTTTGAAAGGTTTTTCTCCAAAACATATAGCAAAGGTAGTAAAAATTAGAGTTCTGATCCGACTGGGACTCTGGAAAAAGAGTCCTGATTCAACTAGGACTCTAAGATTTTGACCAAAATGGAGGAAACTGACAAAGGATATGACCATAACTGGTTTAAAATCAGAATGGTGTTTTAAAAAGGTTCAAAAAGATCCAAACAGATGAAAATACAGAGTCATGATCCAACTAGGACTCTAAAGTTTTTGAGATTTTTGATAAATGAAGGAATACAGAAGCGACACCACCTAAATGGGTCTCATTGAAATTAGTTGAAAATTGAGTTTAAAACGAATCCAGATTGTTTTTCTGAGAAAACATTTCAAAATATAAGGTCCTGGGGGTTGGCAAATGACAGAATGTTGATTAAAAATCCAGGTTTTAAAATTGATTTTGAAAGAAAAGTTTTAAAACTTAAATCTGGATTAAATATTTTGAAAACAGGAGTGTTGGATCTCGAAAATGAGATGTAATGACATGCCATGCTATGCAGTGCAATGAAATGGTATGCAGAATGTATGCAATGATATGCAATGATATATTAAATGTAAGTACTCGATAAGGGTAAAAACTTGGGGTGTTTACAGATGCCCCTCTTTGCTACTAAGTCGGTTGTAAGCCGAGCTTAGTGGCAAAGAAAAACACACTAAATTTGGACTATAAAAATGCCCCAGTTAGAAAATTTTGGCTGGGTGTGAAAGAATTGATTCAGATGATGATGATAGATAGGGAATACAGAACAAAGAAGAAGTTTCACCTCATCGAAATGAGGCTCAGGCTTAGCCCTTAACCTGGATGGGACGGGAAACAAAATACCTCATAAGAATACGGCTCAGATTTAACCCCTAACCTAAAAGAGGACGATACCTCATAGAAAAACGAGGTTCAGGCTTAACCATTAACCTGAAAGGGGACGATAAATGAAATCCTCAAATGAAGAAACCATGATGGGACCTTCGAATTTTGCACAATAAATCAGAGAGGGGTTTGCAAAAGGAAGAAAGGGGGTTGATCTTGGGTGTCTCATCGCTGAGACTGAATGGCTTTTAAGACAGATGACCTTTTTGCAGAAAACTTCAGGTTTAACCCTTAACCTGAACGAGAATGAAAATAGTAAGTTGGATAGTGAATAAGACAATTTTCTTGAAGATTAATAAGGTGACTCTTTCGACAACGCGAAAGATGAATTCTTTCTACAACACGAAAGATGAATTCTTTCGACAACGCGAAAGATGGCAAAGGTGATCCAAAGGAACAAGGTGATTCTTTCAATAACGCGAAAGATGACAAGGCGATCCAAAGGAGCAAGGCGATTCTTTTGTCAACGCAAAAGATGAATTCTTTCGACAACGCGAAAGATGGCAAAGGCGATCCAAAGGAACAAGGCGATTCTTTCATCAACGCGAAAGATGACAAGGTGATCCAAAGGAGCAAGGCGATTCTTTTGTCAACGCAAAAGATGAATTCTTTCGACAACGCGAAAGATGGCAAAGGCGATCCAAAGGAACAAGGCGATTCTTTCAACAACGCGAAAGATGACAAGGCGATCCAAAGGAGCAAGGCGATTCTTTTGTCAACGCAAAAGATGAATTCTTTCGACAACGCGAAAGATGGCAAAGGCGATCCAAAGGAACAAGGCGGTTCTTTTAACAACGCGAAAGATGACAAGGTGATTCTTTTGTCAACGCAAAAGATGAATTCTTTCGACAATGCGAAAGATGATAAAGGTGATCCTTTCATAGAAAAGGCTAATCTTTCAACAACGTGAAAGACGATAAAGGTTACTCTCTTAAGGAGGTAAAATGTGATACCAGGATGTGTCAAGATGGACATTGGGCCTTTCACTTCATGTCAAGATAGTAAAAAAATATTGCCAAAATGTTAAAAATTGTTTGTTGATTCAAAATGCTTGAAATTGATGTATATTAGTATGAAAATCTTTCCTCTTTTCCACCTGAAGTATTACCTCCGACTGGGCTTAACTCTGTAGAATCAAGATTTGAATTCAAATTGCTTGTGATTGGCTTTCTTTCAAGGAAGCTATCAATTTCCTTGATATGAGCAGAAAAGAGAGTATTTTTTATATTGTGAAAGCAATTAGTGAAAGAATATTGATAGTAGAATTTCACAAAATTTAAAGAGGATTCTTGGCAGATTTGGCAGTCTGATATCCTGAAAGCTTCTCTCATGATAATCTTTCTGCACTATTTTGGGCTCTCTTGGACTTTTGAGGATTACATCATCCTTCATTTTGGAGATGTCCTGCCTTTTCTCTCTTTTGTTTTTGGAAGGGTACGTCACAAACTCTTTCATCTCAGAGATGTTCCGATCCTTCTTTTCTCTCAGGGATTATATTGACGATTATTGGTTCATTGGTTGGAAATCTCTTGATGATAGCAGAAATTAAATATCCTTTAGAGTTTGTCGGGAGGCTCATCGCATCTGCCTTCATCTCGACAGTGCCTTGGACTTTCCCTAGAAGGATCCGTCACAAACTCCGTCATCTTGGAGATGATTCAAATCTTCTTTGGCCATGGAGGGTCTACACGCCTAATTCGCCTTCATCTTAACGACTGTTGAGAGATCCCTTTTGCAGATATTTAATTGCAGCTTAGGTGATTGAGGAGATATAGAGTTTGAGTGGATTTTTCTATACCACTCAGGATATTTCGACTGCTTTATTTTCCAAGAATGATCTTTAAAAGTGTGCCATTGACTGCGATCAATATCAATCACTTATGGCTTTGTAACAACATTGAATTTCCTTTGCTGGCCATATCGAGGATTTATTCTTCATCCTTTTGGTTGGCCAATTGAAAGATCTTGAGTTTTGAATCCTTCTTCGCGAAAGCTTTGTCCTTTCGGAAGTAATACTAGAGGTATTTTGAGGTAATAAATTTTTTTTGCAATAAAAAATTCTGAAATCAACATATATTTAATGACAAATTGGCAAAATGTTCTTGAAATCCTTTGGTGAAAAAAATTGCTTGATATTCGAGTTGACACATCAGTGGGATTCTGGATGAGGGTCCAACACGAACCTGAACTCTAAAGGCAAATCCAATACAAAATTGGAATTCTGAAGGTAAGTCCTAGCACAATGCTGAATTTTGAAGGTAAGTCCAATTCAGAAGTTGGTTTTGAAAGAACGACTGAGTCAGGACTCGGGTTCTATAAGGAAAACAAAAAAATTTGAGTTGAAACTCAAGCCTTTGAAGGAAAGTTAGGAAGTTTGGTTTTTAAGGAAAGAAAATTCGGGTCGAAACCCAAATCTTCAAAGGAAAACTAGAAGGTTCGAGTCGGGGCTCGGAAAACTTGAAAGTTCAAATCTTGAAGGAGAGAAAACTCGAGTTTAAAACTCAAATCTTCAAAGGAAAGCTGGAAGGTTCGAGTCGGGGCTCGAATCTTAAAAGGAAATTGGAAAATTCGAGTCAAAACTCGCATCTCAAAGAAAATTTATAAGTTCGAGTAGAAACTCGAATCTCAAGGAGAACTGGAAGTTCGAGTCGAGTTCGAATCTTAAAGGAAAATCTTTAATCAGAAGATTGAATTTTGAAAATCGACAGTGCGAGAACTGGGATTGAAAGTTTTGAGAATGGCTAGTTTGAGGACTGGATTATTGGACTTGCAATAAAAAAGACCATCATATTTAGAGGTATGTGGTCTGATTTTCAGGATTAACCCCTTATCCTAAACGAGGATATGAATAGAAATTGGAGAATTTTGGGGAAATCATGGAAAATGATTCAGGTTTATCCCTTAACCTGAAGGGGAAGAAAATGGATGCAAAATTAATGCAAAATGAAATGCAAATGCACATGAAATGTAAATGAATGCAAATGCACATGAAATGTAAATGAATGCAAAATTAATGCAAGTGGGTGCATATACATGCAAAAAGAGAGGTTGGTTTATCTTGCCTGCATACAGGATGTTTTGAGGTAAAGATAGATTTTTCAAAAAAAAAATGCCCCAGTGTAACTAGGGAGGAAGATTTTGAATACAAAGAAGGATAATCGAGGAATAAGGTGACAGGATTCTTGATTGAGAGACATCCTCAAGGTCATTCCTCACAAGAGACATATTGTGAAAAGGAAAGAGATGCAAATAAACTGGTGCCAAATTATTGACATATTTAATAATTTTATTGATGTTTAAAAATCGAGGAAAGGAAACAGAATTATATTATCCCTTTGAAATAATAAAAGCAAAATGAGAAGTGAGAAAGTGCTTGCACATGGGATCTTTAAAGTAAAAGGAGAATGTTATTTTGAAAGTGAGAAATCATTTTGGGAAGAAAATCAACTGCAAGGTTGATTTTGAAGAATGACCAATGTGAGAGCTGATCTTTGAAAGGGGAATCAACACGGGGGTTGATTTTGAAGAGAGATCATCATGAGGGTTGATTTTGAAAACGAATTGGTTTAACAATAATTTTGGAAAAGAAAATCAACACAATGGTTGATTTTTAAAGATAATGTTCAAAATTAAATTTAAGAAAAGAAGATCACCGCGATGGTTGATTTTTGAAAAAGATTGGACCGAAGTATTAAACTTTTGGGTGATCATTGATGATGCATGAAATGAACATCATGTTAACAAGTTTTTCATGCATTTTGTAATGAGTTTAAGGTTTTAAACCCATGTTTAGATGCATTTTGATAGTAAGGGTTGTGGTTCAAATTTCAGAGAAATCGGAGTTAAAACGAGAGAGTTATGGCTCTTTCAGTATTCGGGCATGGTTTTCGAGGTGGATCGGATCCGTATCCAACCCAATTAGGCTATTTAGACCTTGGATCAACCTTTAGAAAGCCCAAAAATCCAACCCACACGCATATCCATATCCATTTCAAAAAGTTTTGCAGAAAACCCCTCAGAAAGTGGCGCATAGTGAAAATTTTTATTTTAACCCTGTTTTTGAAATTCCAAAAAGTATAAATACACTTTTTAGAAGAACCCTAGGTGTCTTTGGCATTGGAATTGGCGCCTCCTACAGTGATTCTACTCCAGCACCTTCTCCTACCTCTCATCCCACCTCAATTCCATCAAAAATTGTGTTTTTGCTTGGAAATCAAGCATTAATCCCTTTCTCTTTCAATTCCCTTTCATTTCTTTAGTATCCTTGCTGTGTTTTCTCGCCATTTTCTGTATTTTTTCAGGTGTAGCAGAGGTGGAGACTACTAATCTTGATTGGTAGTGCGAAACACACCATCAAGATGAACCAGCCCTACCTCCATCCGGTTTTCTGAGCCCTTCGATCGCGAATCGGCACTCATTCCATCCTCGGTGGATCTCCAACGTGTTGCATCTGCAAAAGTACTACTCTTGGTGATATTCCAGCATTCTCGAACGGTTCGGGACGTCAAACCAAAGCCACTGTCCGCTCTTCTTCTTCCCCACGATCGTTGGATCGCCCGACAGGTAGATCTTCTTCTCCCTTCTCTTCTAGCTAAAGCCCAATTCGTGTGTGTGGTTTTCTTTTATTCTTTCTGTGTGTTTTCTTTATTTTTATTGTTTCAACCTTAGAATAGCATTCGTGCATAGACCAGCACATTAGATCTAGGTTGTGTTTCATCGTTTTTATGTTCAAATATTGATTTCTATTGTTTTCCAATCAAAACATGTAAATCGGCTAGAGGTTCTTCTAGCCGATTTGGTTTTGGTTATCCAGCGTGATTGTCTGTGTTATTCCAACAGAAAAAGCGTTAAAAAAAATTAGTTTGATTTATTTTGGGTGTTGGGTCTAGATCCAAAGGCATTTTTCATTGAAAACCAATAAATCGGCTAGATCCACTCTAGCCGATCTTGGTTCATTTTTATTTTTAGCCTTTAATCAATTTTTGCAGAAAAACTGGGTTAGCAGCCCTCATTTAGATCATATTCAAGTTGAGTTTGCTGAAGTTCCATGTTGATTTGAGTATATGGTGTCGTGGGATTTGTTTTTCAAACATTCTTTGAATTAGAAGTGCATTTTTGTTAAGTGTGTGTGTTTAGATCGAGTAATCCGTGTAGTTTGCTGTTTGTGTGGTAGATAACAGTCTTGTGAGATTGTTTAATTCAAAGTTCATAGTATTAGTTTCTTTCTAAATATTGTTTTTGATGTTTTAGTGTTATTAGTGTTTCGTTGTTTTTGAGAAAAATACAAAAATTAAGTTTTTGTGTGTTCTTGATTATAGTGTCCAGTCGACTGTAGTTTAATGTTCATTTAGTCTAGTTGTTACAGTAGTACTTTGTTGATTAATATTTAGTTAAAGTCGATTTTTATTTTGTGGTAATTGTAGTGGTAAGTATCTTCAATTTGTGGTGTTTTGTGTTAGGCGTGTAGTTAGGGTGTTGTTCATGTTCTATATAATGTTTACTTCCAGTATCATATTTCATTAAAGTGATTGTCATTAGTGTAGTTAGATTGATTAAGATCCGTAGCATAGTATTATTTTAGTTTTGAATTTTTATGTTTTGAAAGGTCGATTTTTACTTAGGTAGTTGTCTTCCCCAAGGAGGGGCGGCAGCCATTAGAGCTCAATTCGAGCTCTAGGCTGCTTTTGGTAGCTTGTTAGCCTTTTAGTAAGTATTTCAAAGTGTCTAGCTACATTGTATTAGGATTTAGTATATTTAGACGTTTTCTTTTAGTATTTAGTAAGTTTGAATTAGGTGTTGTCGCCTTTAGTGTAGAGAGTCAAAATAATTTGGTAAGTAGGGATCTTCTAGAATCGTGTGGTTTGTCTAAAAAAATCTTTAAATTTTGAATGAGTCAAGGTAGAAGGGAGTTACATATTTAGTTTTGGAAATTTAGTTTGAAATCCAATTAAGTTGCCAAAAGGGGTTTCAACGGTTTTGAGAAAGAGAAGTTAATTATCTTCCAATTATTCTGAGAAAGTTCAAAACGGGTAGTCTTTGTGAGCTGGGCGATTTTTAATGATTTCCAAATTTATTTTGCAAAGCATTTAAGGAAAGACAATAACTCCTCTTGGTTGGGATGGTTTCTACTTTACCAAAATATCAAAGTTGATTTAATCAAAGATTGTAACTCCCCTCTAGTTGGACGATTCTGAGAATTATCACTTTCCAATATTATCTTTGACATTTACTATTTCCTATTTCTCTAATCGTCCATAGTACTTTAGCATAAAGTATGTTTAATTATTTTAGTTAATAGAATTAACCTTAGTTACTAATTAGACCCCTAGTTAGATTGAGTTAATTAGAATTTACTTGATTCTTTTAGGCATATAATTAGTGTGAGTCTTAATTAATTAAGTCTTAATTTTAAGTGTTTAAATTAGCCAATGTCTAATTTAGTCAACCTAACCTAACCTAGCCAATCTAGTCAACCCAGTTAGGTTTGTCGTGTCCATAGTCTAAGTTGAGTACACCTAGTGAACCCAGTCACTCTAACCAAGTGTGGTGTGAGCTTAGTTCTATATTAAAACCATCACTCTTTGGTATTTAGTGAATTAGTACAATTTATTTTCAAGTTAGATTAATCTCAGTGTAAGTTAGTATAGGTTTTCATTTAGTCGATCTAATAGATTTTTCATTGTTTGTCTAAGGTGTTTGCTAACTATTTTTAGTAATTCAATTAGCTTAGTTGCAATTAGTTGGTATTCATTGCAGTCATTCATTCGTATAGTTAAGTGTATTTTTAAGTATATTAATTGCATTCGCATCATTAGTTCATTTAAGTTTAGTCAAAAAAATGCATAGCATATTTAGTTTATATTTTATTTAGCATCATTGCTTTTAACATTAACATACAATCTGTCATTTAGTGTCATTTAGGTTGCATTAGATTTAATTTGCATTAGTTAGTGTTTAAATAGATTTATAAAGTGAATAGTGCATTCAAAACAAAACCCAATTTTTGCCCTCTCGCACTGTCGTCATTTCATGTGCAAAAATTTCACGTTTTTAAATTATTATTTTTCTATTCACTTTATTAGTGTGTTAACTGCCTACAGACCAAATTTCAGCTCCATCAGAGTTGGTTTGGTCTGATTTTTAAGCATTTTGTGAAAACCGCTTTTTCTGGTTTTTAAATTTCGGGACTTGCGATATCCTGATTTTTCCCAGTTTTGAAACGCTTATATCTGGAGTTCCAGATATTTTTTTTCATTCTGTAAAAACTGTCAGATTATTAAATCTGTTAGTTACAGAACAGACTAAATTTTGGGAAAATCGGATCTCGTTTGCCTTACCAAATAGTGGTTTTCTGACAAGCTGTCAGAAATCTCTTTTACACTAGTTAGGGGCATATTGGTAATTTCCTTAGTTTCGGCATTTTAGTACTGTTTTCAGTATTTTCTGCATCTTAGGAGCTGCATCTGCATCATGCAGCATTGTTAGACTTAGGTTAGCTGATTTTTGAATTAGTTTAACATTTTATTTAAGTGTTTTCTCATAATTAGAATTTGTCTTATTAATTTCTTGAAAATTAGGCTTAGTTTCATTTATAGTTTGCATTATTAGAATAAATTACTAACTTTTCATTTTCCTTTGTTTTTAGGTTGAAAATCATACTCGTTTTTTCAAGGTTCATTGTCCAAGTGCGAAGATTGTCTAATTGGCGAAAGGACCAAAATACCCTTGGAGTGCAACTGAAGATTGAATTGCTTTTTCAATTCTTTTAGTGATTAATTTATTTGTATTAACTGTGTAATTGTAGATTGAGATTTATAATTAATAAATTAAATTTTGAGAAATATTTTGAGTAATTCATGTTCCCTAAGGATTCGACCGGTACTTACCACTTTGTGGAAAGTCGGTTTTTATATCTTTGGTTGACGATTTTCCAAAGCTTTTATTGAAAATTATAGTTTTAAAAATACCATTTCCAAAAGATCAACCAAATTTTGATTTACAAGTACAAAGTCAATACAACTACAATTTTAACACTAAAATAGAATGAAAAAGCAAATACAACTACAATCAAGATTAGTAGTCTTCACCTCTGCTACACCTGCAAAAATACAGAAAACGGTGAGAAAACACAGCAAGGATACTAAAGAAATGAAAGGGAATTGAAAGAGAAAGGGATTAATGCTTGATTTCCAAGCAAAAACACAATTTTCGATGGAATTGAGGTGGGATGAGAGGTAGGAGAAGGTGCTGGAGTAGAATCACTGTAGGAGGCGCCAATTCCAATGCCAAAGACACCTAGGGTTCTTCTAAAAAGTGTATTTATACTTTTTGGAATTTCAAAAACAGGGTTAAAATAAAAATTTTCACTATGCGCCACTTTCTGAGGGGTTTTCTGCAAAACTTTTTGAAATGGATATGGATATGCGTGTGGGTTGGATTTTTGGGCTTTCTAAAGGTTGATCCAAGGTCTAAATAGCCTAATTGGGTTGGATACGGATACGGATCCGATCCACCTCAAAATCTGTGCCCGAACACTAAAATAGCCATAACTCTCTTGTTTTAACTCTGATTTCTCTGAAATTCGAACCACAACCTTTTACTATCAAAATGCATCTAAACATGGGTTTAAAACCTTAAACTCATTACAAAATGCATGAAAAACTTGTTAACATGATGTGCATTTTATGCATCATCAAATACCCCCATGCTTGAATGTTTGTTAGTCCCTTAACAAACCCTAATTATGCTATGCAACAGAGACCAGAAATGCTAAACATGAATGCATAAAACTAACTCACTTTCGTAGGAATCACGGTTGCATTTAGCGTATGCAACAAGCCCTTTAAACCCCTTGCTTACACTAGTGGACGAGTAAGGTCTCGTGAGGGTTTGCAGAGATGCTACCCACAAACATCAATAAAATGCAAGGATGATTTTTCAAAAATATTAGGCCATTAAGAAAACAGTTGGAACAAATATTTCATGTAATGGACATTCTCAAAACAAATTTAGAAATCTCATGCCACCACAGTAAAACTATTTTTCCTTCACTTTTCTAAAATTGTAGGTATCTATGATTTTTTCTCAGAAAGTCAAGTACTATCATGTTTTACTCATTTTTCCTCACTTGTATATTTTCTGCACAGTAATGCACACATATTCCTAAGCAATGAAATTTTTCTCATTCAACACATTCTTTTTCTTTCCTTGGATTTTCAATTTTTCACCCTTTTTTCAATTTTCATTCTTGAGCATTCTTCTCACATGAGCACTATTTCGAATAGTCAGTTTTCGTGACCCGTGTAGCGAGCTTTGGGCCAGTGACTTCCAGGTCGGCCGACCTTAGGGCACTCGATACAAAGTATCCCTCGGACTTAATTGCTCGAGTCACTAGACCTTCTATTCTAATAGTTTACGTATAGTCTTCCTCTCGTCATGTGCAATGTCTCTATCTCTTAGGCTTTCTATGCAGTCCATGTAACAAGCTCCCAAACCAGATGACTTTGGGGCACCAGGTGTAAAACACCCATCAGATTTTACTTACTCGAACTACAAAGGCCACAGATATCAACTAAACAAAAGGATGATCTCCTTCGTTATTCTTTTCGTCAAGAGACCCAAACACTTCATCTCATGTCTGAGTTCCACTACTAGGATTCACGAAGACATCAACAACTAAACGTAGCTCTATTCTTTTAAGCTCATTCTTCTAAAACATCTTTTCATTGCTTATTTCTTTCACACAACATACTGTGCATACTTATACTAAAGTGATTCAAAATTTTCTAACAATCAAATACTATCTTTTCTTTGAATTTTCTCATAGATAACTACTCTATTTGAATCAGTTTAGAAAAAAAAAATACATGGGGCTTAAAAAATTTCTAAACTGTTAGATTATGCCAAAAACAATCATATATGCTACCACTTGTTCTCAAATGCCTACCTTAGCTACCATACATAAAAAAAAAAATCCTAGTGTGCATCTAAACCACCCCCCCATGCTTGAATGACATTGTCCCTAGTGGCATACAAAATATAAAAATGCAATGCAAATGCACACTAAAAGACTGGAAAATAAATAAATAAGTGAGAAAAGATAGATACAATCTGCTCTAGGCTTCTGAAATTTAATTTCATCTGATCTCTGAATTCTTTGAAAGCTCTGCTTTGTATCTGGTAACTGATACACTAAGTGTTAGATTCATCCTGCATAGATCAAAAACAAATGTCAGCACATATGAAATAAAATACTAAAATGAAGAACAAAACTAATATACATATGATACATCCCTCTGGTCGAATCCTCATGCCTTTGTGAGGTGCACTACCTCACACTCACCATTCTGCAAGGAATTTGAAATGAAGGGCTTCAGTCTTTGCCCATTAACCTTGAATGTACCTTGGGTCGTAGGATCGAATAATGTAATTGCTCCATGTGGAAACACTTTTTTCACGATGTATGGTCCTGTCCATCTCGATCTCAACTTCCCTGGGAATAAATGCAAACGAGAATTGTATAGCCACACTTTCTGCTCTGGCTCAAACACTTTTCTGATAATGTGTTTATCATGAAATGCTTTAGTGCGAGCTTTGTATAACTTGGCATTCTCATAAGCATCATTCATGAGTTCCTCTAATTCTGAGAGCTGCAGTGCTCTGGCTTTGCCAGCCTGAGCGAGGTCAAAATTCAATTTCTTGATAGCCCAATACGCTCTATGCTCCAGCTCGACAAGAAGATGGCATGCTTTCCCGAATACCAGGCGATACGAGGACATGCCAATGGGAGTCTTAAATGCAGTCCTATATGCCCAAAGTGCATCATCTAAGCGCTGGGACCAATCCTTGCGGTCTGGGCGAACTGTCTTCTCTAAAATTCGCTTAATCTCCCTATTTGACACCTCTACTTGTCCACTAGTCTGCGGATGATACGGAGTGGTGAATCTATGATTGACAGAATATCTTCTCAGCAGAGAAGCTATCTGTACATTCTTAAAATGCTTGCCACCGTCGCTAATCATCGCATGTGGCACACCAAAATGACTGAAAATATTGTGCTTAATGAACTTAAGCACCACTCTATGATCATTGGTCTTGGTTGCCACAGCCTCGATCCATTTGGACACATAATCAACCGCCACAAGAATGTATAAATTTTCGAATGAAGACGGGAATGGTCCCATGAAATCAATGCCCCAAATATCAAAAATCTCGACAATCAAAATCGGGAGCAAGGGCATCATGTCCTTCTTGGACATGTTCCCAATCTGCTGACATCTAACGCAACGCTTACAAAACTCATGAGCATCATTGTGGAGTGTGGGCCAATAAAATCCCGACTGCAAAACCTTTGCAGCCGTCTTCCTACTGCTAAAATGCCCTCCACAGGCTAATGAATAGGAAAAACTCAAAATGGACTCGTACTTCTCCTCCAAAACACATCTCTTAATGATCTGGTCTGCACAATATCTGAACAACTCTGGTTCATCCCAATAATAGTGTCTCACCTGAGATAGGAATCTCTCATGCTCATTCTTGTTCCAATGCTCAGGGATCTGTCTCGAAACCAGATAGTTCACAATATCTGCAAACCAAGGTAAATGTGATGTCCTGACTGACATGATCTGCTCGTCGGGGAAAGAATCATTGATCAGCCTCTGATCCTGCGTGGTCTCCACGATCAGTCTAGAAAGGTGGTCTGCTACTACATTCTCGCTTCCCTTCTTATCTCGAGATCAAACTTCTGTAGTAGCAGAACCCAACGAATCAGTCTCGGTTTAGTGTCTTTCTTATTCAACAGATACTTCAATGCAGCATGATCAGAATAGACAACCACCTTCGAACAGAGTAAATAGGACCTAAACTTGTCCAATGCAAAAACTACAGCAAGTAGCTCCTTCTCTGTCGTAGTATAATTCATCTAAGCATCAGACAGAGTTCTACTTGCGTAGTAAATCACATAGGGCTTCCTATCAATGTGTTGTCCTAATATAGCCCCCATAGCATAATCAGATTCATCGCACATAATTTCAAATAGGAGAGTCCAATCCGGAGGTCTCAAAATGGGTGCAGTAATCAAGGCCTCTTTGAGAATCTCAAAGGCCTTCATGCAATCCTTGCTAAAAACGAAGGGCTGGTCCTTCTCCAATAAAGTGCAAAGCGGTCGAGAGATTTTGCTGAAATCTTTTATGAACCGCCTATAAAAACCCGCATGCCCTAAAAATGACCGAATCTGTCTCACAGAGGTGGGTGGAGTCAAACGAGAAATGGATTCCACCTTCGCTTTGTCAACCTCAATGCCTCGCTTGGACACAATGTGTCCAAGCACAATCCCCTCCTGGACCATAAAGTGGCTCTTTTCCCAACTCAAGACAAGATTTGTCTCCGCACACCTACTCAATACTCGAATAAGTTTTTGGAGGCAATCTTCAAATGAAGAGCCATAAACTAAAAAGTCGTCCATGAAAACCTTCATCACATCATCTATCATGTTCAAGAAGATAGCAAGCATGCACCTCTGAAAAGTGGTCGGGGCATTGCAGAGCCCAAACGGCATACGTCTGAACGCGAAGGTGTCATAAGGACATGTAAATGTCGTCTTCTCCTGGTCGTCAGGATGGACAGCTACCTGATTGTATCCTGAGTACCCATCTAAAAAGCAGTAGTAGCTTTGTCTTGCGAGTCTCTCTAAGATCTGATCAATGAACGGCAATGGGAAATGATCTTTCCTAGTTGCCATGTTCAACTTACTATAATCGATGCAGACTCGCCATCCTGTAGTGGTCCTCATCGGAATTCTCTCACCCTTTTCATTCTCCACAACAGTGAGTCCTGACTTTTTCGGTGCAACCTGAATCGGACTGACCCACTGGCTATCAGAAATAGGGTAAATGATTCCGGCATCCAACCACTTCACCACCTCATTCTTCACCACTTCCTTCATATTGGGATTTAGCCTTCTCTGCATATCCCTCACCGGCTTGACTTCCTCATCGCAATGGATTCTGTGCATGCAGAATGAAGGATCAATCCCCTTTAGATCAGCAACTTCCCAGCCAATTGCTGCATTGTGCTCTCGAAGAATAGTCAGCAATCTCTGCTTCTGCTCCTCAATGAGCATAGATGAGATGATCACAGGCAGAGTCTTATCATCTCCGAGGTATGCATACTTGAGAGAATCCGGTAAGGGTTTCAACTCAAGTTTCGGAGGTGACTCGATCGAAGATTTGGCGAGGGACTCCGCAAGTGGTGGAAGAGTCTCAATGATAGCTCCCCAAGATGGTCTTTCTGACGACACTCTAGACACATCTATGATATCTATACAACTATTTTTCTTTATATGGTACAAATCTAAAGAATCCTCAGTAATATACAACTCGGGCTGCTCTTCCAATAACTCTTGCGCAATATCTACATGAAAGCAGTCCATGTCTCCTGCTGGTCCCATCACGACATTGAAAATATTCAACTTGACCTTCCTATTGCCGAATGAGAGATCCATGGCTCTGGTCCTACAGTTGATGCACGCATTGGTAGTCGCCAAGAATGGTCTGCCCAAAATGATCGGAGTCTGGTGCTGGCTATCCACTTTTTCCATATCCAGAATGATGAAATCGACGGGGAAGTAAAAATCATCCACTTTAACTAGCATATTCTCCAAGACACCTCTCGGTACCTTGACAGAACGATCTGTCAGTTGAAGTGTAATAGGAGTCGATCTCATCTCTCCTAACCAAAAAGAATCAAAGAAATACCCTGGCAGAATGTTCACGCTTGCTCCAAGATCGAGCAACGCACGTTCTATCCGGATGTTCCCTATGGTACAAGCAATGATCGGGGCTCCAGGGTCCTTGAGCTTTGGTGGTGTCTGATGCTGAAGTACTGAACTCACCTGCTCAGTAAGATGGACCTTGTTAGGAACTCTCTCTCTAGATTTCCGCTTCTGCGTACATAGCTCCTTCAGGAATTTGGCATATGCCGGCACCTGTTGAATCGCATCAAGCAAAGGTAAGTTGATTTGAACATGCTTGAAGATGTCAAGCATGTCCTGAATCTTAGCACCCTGCTTCTCTCTAAATCCGGGAGACTCTAATGCTTTGGGATAGGGTGGTGGGGGAATATACTCGAGTGGCTCCTCCTCTTTGTGAGAAGGCTCACTCCTATCCTTCTTCTGCACTAAGGATGAAGATGATGGTGGGGATGGTGATGATGGCTGAGCCGACGAAGGTGAAACAATGGTCTCTGGCTCCTCTATCCTCTCTCTACTCTCTCTCTCTCTCTCTTCTCTCGACGTGATACTCACGTCCACTCCTCAGGGCCATAACAGATTTGGCCTGCTGATGTCACTCAGCATGAAATAGGCCTTCAGTCATCTAGTCCTTGCCCTTCGGGTTCATGACAGCCTGGCTCGGCAATGTACCCTCGGGTCTCCTACTGATCGCCTCTGCTAACTGTCCCATTTGCGACTCTAACTTCGCAATGGACTGCGTATGTGAGCTCAAGATCTGACTACACTTCTCGAAGGCATTCTAATTAGAGGTTTTCACTTCTTGGAATGCATGGAGAAGTCTCTCCTCAAAAGATGTCTGCGGGGCAGACTCTTGCTGAATCGGGGGAGGAAATGAGGGAGAAGACTGAGAATAGCTCAGCCTCTGAAATGTCTGAGAAAAAGATGGCGGCCGAACTGGCTGAGAGGATGTAGGCATCTGCATGGAAGACTGTGGATTCTTCCATGAAAAATTGGGATGGTTACGCCAACTCGGATTATATGTAGATGAGAATGGGTTATTCGGCGGTCTGACGTAACCCTGAGCTTCCTGAACTTGTTCTTGAACAAATTCAGGGTACTGAGCTGCCGAAGAGCACTCAGTGATATCATGTGTCGGACTGGCACACAGAGTACACACCTGCTGAGTTGTAGGTGGTTCTGAGAGAAGCTGGTTCAGCTTCTGAGCAATCATATCTACCTTGCACTGTAGTGCAGTAGATGGACCAATCTCAAGAACACCAGCTTTCTTCTGAATGCTGGGTGTGGCTCTCTCCGAATGAGAGCTCGAAGCATGGTGGAGAGAATTCTCGGCCAATGTATCAAATAACCTCCATGTTTCATCCTCGCTCTTCAGCATGAATGTCCCTCCGCATGAAGAGTCGATCATCTGACAATTTTTGTCAGACAATCCATCGTAGAAGCTCTGCACCAGTTGTCATCTCGGCACCTGATGATGGGGACATTTCCTGAGGAGATCCTTCATTCTCTCCCAGGTCTCATGGAAGTGCTCACCATCTAGCTCTGAGAAGCTAGTGATGGCTCTACGATATTGGTTCGTATAACCAATGGGAAAGTATTTCCTAAGAAACTCCTGCTGTAACTGATCCCAGGACTCTATTTCTATAGAATCTAAGGACTTTAGCCAATACTTGGTCTTGTCCTTCAATGAAAATGGGAATAGAGTCAATCTCAAAGCATCATCATCAAAATTTTGTATCTTAACAGTAGAACAGATCTCGAGGAATTCATCTAAATGTCGGTAGGGATCTTCGTGACTAAGGCCATAAAAAGATAGGAGCATCTGAATAATGTTGGCCTTAATCTCATAGTGAGGCGCTCCTACATCGGGTCTCTGAATGCAAGATGCCTGAACATAATCTGTGGGAATGAAGTATTCCCGCAGAGGACGTGGATGAACTGGGGGTGGAGGTGGGGGATCCATATCAGCCATTGTTGTCGAACTTCGATGAGAATGTAAAATTTTCTCTGGGTTGTCAACAAATGGATGTAATGGTGTTTCTAGACCTCGTCGCCCCTGCATGCACTGGTACTAAGACCAGATATAAGCACACAACCTAAATCTAAATCTAAACTAACACAGGTACTGAAATGTAAATAACAAAAATAGAATAACTACTACACAAATATACTAAACTAATTATGTCAGAATTATCTAACTAAGTAAATGAAATAACAAATTAAACTACTCTAAAGTACTGAAAAGATAAATACAGGAAATCACAAACTAAGTTTTTCTAAAACTCACCTGTCTAATCGCTCCTTGCAAAATGAATATAAAGTGAATCCTAGAAAGAACAGTACGTGAATCCTATATTTACTAACTATGTTAATCCTATATTCACTTACTAATCCTACTAACTAGAAAATAAAACAACTAAGTAACTAACTAAAACAGATTAATAAATCAAAATCTAAGAAATAAAATAAGTAATTCGTCGTTCCCCGGCAACGACGCCAAAATTTGGTTGATCTTTTGGAAATGGTATTTTTAAAGCAATAATTTTCAATAAAAGCTTTGGAAAATCGTCAACCAAAGATATAAAAATCGACTTTCCACAAAGTGGTAAGTACGGGTCGAATCCTCAGGGAACAGGAATTACTCAGAATATTTCTCAAAATTTAATTTATTAATTACAAATCTCAATCTACAATTACACAGTTAATACAAATACAATTAATCACTAAAAGAATTGAAAAAGCAATTCAATCTTCAGTTGCACTCCAAGGGTATTTTGGTCCTTTCGACAATTAGACAATCTTTGCACTTGGACAATGAACCCTGGAAAAACGAGTATGCTTTTCAACCTAAAAACAAAGGAAAATGAAAAGATAGTAATTTATTCTAATAATGCAAACTATAAATGAAACTAAGTCTAATTTTCAAGAAATTAATAAGACAAATTCTAATTATGAGAAAACAATTAAATAAAATATTAAACTAATTCAAAAATCAGCTAACCTAAGTCTAACAATGCTGCAGAATGGTACTTTCTGACCACTGATCTGATGTAAGATTGAATTCTGGCAAGATCCCTAATAGTAGACAAATCTCTATGTGCTTCTGTCTTTGAGAGAACTGTCTGACACACCGCTCTGGATGGTAGTATGCACAGAAAAATGGGCCAAGTAGCCTGAATTGCTTACCATATGCATAAGTATATCTGGGAGGTGATTTCTGACGATCAAAGTAGTCCCAAACGACCTCTTTCTCCTGAAGGTTATCGATCAAGAATCGGTATCGCGCAACTGGAAGGAGCTTTTCACCATTGTATATGAATGAGCTGGCTCGGGCTGGCACATGCTGAAGGAACCAAGATTGCAATGTATAGGTGCACCCTTTGACTAGAATTGATTCTTCGAGTGTGAAACGGGTCAACCCTCGGTATAGAAAAGCGAGTGCGGTCATAGCTATAGAGAGGTGGCTGGTCTGTCGACTTCCCCACCTTCGTAGAAGTTGAACTATCCTCATATCCATGTAGTTCCGTCCATCGGGAAAGAGAGCTAATCTCACAGTGCATAGGACCATTGTGTGCTGGATTCTCTCTCGAGCTGTTTGAGATAAGGAACTGACTTCCACAAATGCTCCATACTGTCTGTAAATTTTGAGCAGGTCCACATATTCGTTTTCATTCTCCTCGATCAAGGGCCAAGACTTGCGTCCTGTAATGCGAGCTAAAGCATCTCGGGGATCCAGACCCTTGACATTGATCAAAAACTATTTCTCCAATGGATCTCCAGGCTGACCAACTGGTTCAGGTAATCCCATAATCTCTAAGAATTCGTCCATCAAAAAAGTCATTTCCCCCCATGGGAACCAGAAGGTACTAGTGCTCGGATTCCACCGCTCTGTCAGTGCGTAGATTAGATTGTTGTTAACTGTCTGCTTTCCCACTGTGGATGCCAGTTCTAATCCATAATCGTCCAAATGGTCCGAAAACATATGAGAGAAATTCTTGAGTCATGAATAATACCACCGAGGAATGAAGGATCCGGTGCTGAAGACTCGATGTTCAGGAAGACCTTGTCGCACCTCGTAGGAGATGTGACCCTCGAGAAAGACCGAATCAAGTTGACTAGATGCCATTAGACTGGAAAACATAGAGAATTGGAATAAGACTTGGGAAAATACAGGAATTTTGAAAAAGATGCAGGCAGGATAAAAATGAAGTAGAAAATTCGAGATCTAGAAGAACGAAAGGATGGAAAATTACCTGGAGTTTTGAAAGAAATATAGAAGAATTTGGAAAATCGTCCAGGGTTTGGATAAAACAGGATTTTTAGATAGTATATGGAAACAGATGGAAAAATTGGAAATTTTTTAAAATCGTCCAGTATTTTAGAAAACTTATGGAAAAATGCAATAAAAGCAACTGACATTCAATCACATCTTGTACAGACAAGTATGCACATACAGCATTCGCTAAAAGCTGACTCTATATGCACAAGTTTTGAAATAGTTGTAGGACCTTAATCCTAACTCTAAGGTTCAGATCAACTGTGTCCAATCATGCTATGCCTATATACTCGAGTCGAGGCTCGATGTACGTGGCATAAAATCAATTTCTCTGGTTCTAGGTTCAAGTTTTCCAACATCCTTGAGCACCTGCCGATATACGTTGGACTATGGCCCTTGGTACGTGGCAGGAGGGTTTTCACCCAAATAGGTGGCCCAGTTGTGAGGCTTTGTCCCGAACTATGGTTCTAGAAGAAAGCCCAGCAATGTGAAGACCGGGTAAAGATAGGTGGGGTGGTTTTTGAAAATATGAGCACATGCAAGCAAACAGAGGGCTCTAAGTCCTAAAGAGATAGAATTTTGAAATATTTGAAAAAGCAAGCATTGTTTTCAAACAATTCCTAGATTAAGGAGTGTTGTATTAGACCTAAGTCTATGTGAGCATGAATAATTCTCCTCAATATGGTCCTACCAAACCATGCCTAGTCTACATGCAATCCATGTCAGCTGGGTTCAATTCTAGGCTCCTAGGTTCACATGATAACAGAAAGTAAAAGCTAACATTCCATGGAATACAATTTTGACAATTTGAACTAAGTCAAGCACACAATTGATGAGGCGAAGACAGGTCCCATCACAGTCGTCAAACCTGTTATCATCGCAAAATTTTACTTTTGCAAATCAAACTGACCTTTGAAAAAGATTGTGAAAATAACTCGTCTCCGTTTTAAAATGCAGGATAATTCCGAAGAATGGGACTCGCCTGTTGGTACGAGGTTCAACTGTTCTTGACGCTTTTACTAGGGGTAATTGAACCAAGGATCAATTGTGTGCTTAACTTTGCTCAACTTGTCTAAATCATGTTCTATTTCTTAAATGCACAAAGAATCAGGCATGTGCTATGAATTTCTAAAAATGCATATTTAAAAACATGATGTTTGCTTTGAATATTGGAAAATATTTGGAGATTCTTGGAAAATATAACACTTGGAAAATCATGAACTTAGTGAGAGAATATTTCTGAGGAAAGTGAAAATCGATTTCTGAAGAATTCCAGTGTTTTATGAAAATTGATTCTGAGAAATTTGGAATAACTTTGAAAAAACTTGATTTCTCTGAATTCAAACTTTGAAATATAACTTGAAAATCAGGATTTTGAACTTGGGAAATGCTTGAAATATCATTGGAAAATCAATATTTTGAGAAAATTAATTTATGAATAAGACTTAGAAAATTTTGAGAAAATCGATTTCTCTGAATTGAAATTGGAATTTGCAAATGAATGAAATGAATGAATATGGATTTGAAAGACTTGATTTTGAGGAATTGAAAAAATCCTTTTTTGTATTTTTGAGAAATGCAGTGCATTTTTGAAGTTAGCCTAAGAGTGTAGGCTGAATGTGACTAATACGAAGATTACAAATCTGGGTATCATTCGTATTCTGACTATGGCTATAAATACAAATTCCACCGAGTTTGTCAACTCCATAAGAGCTAGTGCATGTGCCATTCGTGTAAATCATAGTAGATTTGAAATATGTGCATGAATGAAAAACATAGCAGTTATATATCGAAGTTTAAAACTATATGCAATGCAAATCCTATTCTATGCAGGAATTGAAATTCTTATTCCAAATTTAATTACAATTTACATCACTAATTGAATTTAAATACATAAAAGTAAAGTCTTCAATATCCCTGCAAAAGTAGAAAACTTGTTAGTGAAGATATGTTGGCTTTTTCTAGATTTATCCAGTAATATCTAGAAATTATTGGATTTTGCTAGATATAAGCCATTTTCCATGATTCTCTGATATAAACTTAATGAAATATGAAATAAAATTAAATAAATAATAAAAATGAGATTTGAAAATTCGAAATTGGGGTCAAAATGACCAAAATACCCCTGATAGCAAGACTATGGCCTTAAAATTAGGGTTTTTAGAAAGATATTTGGTAAAATACAAGTTTTAAAATTCAAATGAGAATAAATCAAACCAAATATGATATGACATGATTAAAAACATAAAAATTAAGGTTTAGAATTTCAAAATTTAGGTCAAATGACCAAATTTCCCCTGATAGCAAGACTATGGCCTTGAAATCAGGGTTTTCTGAAATAAATTTTGGTAAAAACTTTGGGTTTAGGGTTTAAATGAAGTCAAATAAGCACAAAATTGTGCATAAAACATCTTAATATGATTCTAAACATGAACAAACCCTAAAACTATGAACTTATACACGAAAATCAAGAAATATCACAAATATCACAATTTTGACAGTGTTTTTGGATCTTTCAGGTACCTTGTTTTGCAATTTGATCTATTCAAGCATCAAATAAATTCCAAATTTAATAAAAATCGACACATGTACTTATTATAACCCAAAAATCAGGTTAGAGTAATAAAAATATATTTTTGACATTATTTTAATTCAAACATTGCATAAAACCCTAAAATAAGCTATTTTTACCTATGTTTACATACTAGTTCCAATGTTAGACCCGAATCAGGGGTCAAATCACCATGAAAATTTTTTAACTTTCACATAGGTAAACTAGACATAAAAACCAAAACTTTCCCTTTTACTAATTGGAAAAATCATCTCTGGTTAGGGAGAAACCCTTCCGGCAATCTGAGCTAAAATACAACAAATCTAACAGGGTCTAAAACAGATACTTTGGGTTAAAAATACAGAAATAAATAGCAAACTTAATTACAAATTTCTGAAATTTCATCATTATACAGTATAGAAAAAAATAATGAAACTCCTTTTTTATAGATCATGAATCGAATCTACGGTCTGAGATCTATGATCAACACAAGTCAGATTAGGGTTTTGGTAAACCCTAACGAGTTTTAAATTTTAAATCTGATTCTCTGACAAAGGAAAATACTAAACAGAGGCTAAAAATTATAAAATTTTCACAGTAAATATTTCACATCAATAGAAATCCACTGCATTTTACGGATTTCAAATCGGATATCAAATGAGAGAAATATCACAACTTCAAGTTACCTATGAATTTCAGTATCGATTCTAAACGACTGAAAATCACGGTTTAATCTTTTATTTTGTTGACAGAATTTCCGAATCCCAAAACATCCAAAATTTCTACAGTAGTTCATTGACATATCCATGTATTACATATTAAAAAATCAGAAATTTACAGTGAGTACTTCAATACGTAATAACATGTTCTTTGCTGATCCAAGCTTAAAACACACAGAAATTTGATAAAACCTAATAAAGCATGCATTAATCAATGAAAACAATAAAGCAAATACCAAAACAGTAAAATAAAATTGATTTCTATGCTGGAAAATGTGTAATAAACATAAATAAGCAAAGAAATAAATAAAATACAGGGAATCCATGGCTGGAATTTGATTTTACCTTAAAAAGCATGGATTTGACCCATTTAACGGGTAAATCGCATGTTTTAATGGTTAAGAATATGAAAAACCATGCTACAATTGATTCTAACGGATTAGAATCCCTGGAAAAACACCAAAACATAGTTAGATCATCTTCTTGAATCTCTCTTGAGGTTCTTGAACTTGAATCCATGGTTTAATCCATGAAAGGGGAGGTGCCAATGGTGAAATCTAATATAAAATCATAAAAAAATAATAATAAATAATAAAATAATATTAAATAACTCACCTTGGGGCTGCAGCTGCAATGGAGGAAGGTGGAGGTTCTGGAGAGGAGAGAGAAGCCACGAAAATTTGAGAGAGAAAAGAGCTCCCTTTGACCCTCTTTAGATCCCCTATTTATAGTTTTTTTTTTTTGGATTTGTTTAGGAAGAGTTTTTATTTTTTGGACTCTTTTTAATTGTTTTTGATAAACCACATAGAGAGGACGATTTTTTTGGAGAATTCTAACCTAAATGGACTCTAATTAATCCCTAATTAACACCTAATTAAACCCTAAAAAGTCCAAATGTGGCACCACCTAGTATGTACCCACATTTGGTTTTTAAAACTTAAATTTAAAACCTTTAAAAACCAATGGTTTAAAACTTAAATAAAATGGATTTTTAAAATTGATTTTGACTCCTTTAAACCCCTAACCTAACTTAGAACAATGACTAACCCTAGTCTAACCTTGACTTCTTCAAATGTGGTGCCACCCCGAGTGGGCTCTACTTGAATTTTCAAAAATGATTTTAAAAATTGAAAATGAGAGGTTTTTCAAATAAGATTCAAAAGTAGACTTGAAATCAAAAGTTTTGAAATGGCATAGAGTTCCAACTGGGTCAGAACTCCTCTGGATATGGCGCCAACTGAGTGGACCCCACATCAGAGTTTTGAAAATTTGAAATAAATACTGAAAATGGCTTTGAAAAGGGGTTAAAATCAATAGTTGAAATTCAAAGTTTTGAAAGTAGAGTCTCAAGCGAACTGAAACTCCGGGTTAGAGTCCTGGATTTTAAAGACTCTGTGATTTTGGTTTTTAAAAGCCAAATGAAGGAGTTTTTGAAAAGATTTCATCGAAAATGGTAAAACAAGTCAGAAAATACAGTCAGGGTTAGACTCCTAACTCAATCAGAACTTTGAAATAGAGTCATGAATTAACTGGACTCTACAAAATGACCTAATTTTTGAAAAACAAATGAAAATAAATGAAAATAGAAGTAAAAACCGACTCTAGAACAGACTCTTGACTGGATTAGGACTCTGGAACAGAGTCTTGATCGGACTGAAACTCTAGATTGTTTTTGGTATTTTCTGAAAAATAGATGAAAGAACTTGTGAAAACAGTGAAAGCAATAACAAATATTGAAATAAAACAGAGTTCTAATTCAACTGAAACTATGGAGACAGAGTCCTAATTGAACTAGGACTCTCCAATTTTTGGATTTTCTGAGAAAACAAATAAGAGGATTTTGAAAAACAAGTGAAAACATGATGAAATTGAAGTTTTGGTTCAGAGTCCTGATCTAATTAGGAATCTAAGAAAGAGTCCTGATTCGATCAGAACTCTAAGAATTTTGGTTTTCTGATAAGCAAATGATGAAATTTGGGCAAAGCTTTTGAAAACCAGTGAAAATGAAGTGAGAAAATGAACTTCAGATAGAGTCCTGATTCGATCAGGACTCTGGGGTAGAGTCCTGATTTGATCAGGACTCTGGGATAAAACCTCAGAATTTTGAAATTCTTTCATAAAAGTGTAACAGTTTTGATAGATGGAAAGATTTTTGAAAGATTCTTTCAAAATTGAAATCAGAATCAGAGTCTTGATCCAACTAGGACTCTCTGAACAGAGTCCTGTTTTGACTAAAACTCTGAGTTTCTGACTCATTTTGAAAGATTTGGTTGAAAACAGGTAAAAATAGTGACAAAAAACAGAGTCCTAGTTCGACTGGAACTCTTAAGAAGAGTCCTAATCCGACTGGGATTCTTGAAGAAGAGTCCTAATCCAACTAGAACTCTGGGATTTTGGCCAAAATGGTTGATTTTGAAAGGTTTTTTCCAAAACATATAGCAAAGGTAGTAAAAAGTAGAGTTCTGATCCGACTAGGACTCTGGAAAAAGAGTCCTGATCCAACTAGGACTCTAAGATTTTGACCAAAACGGAGGAAACGGATAAGGGATATGGCCATAACTGGTTTAAAATCAAAATGGTATTTTAAAAAGGTTCAAAAATATTCAAACAGATGAAAATACAGAGTCTTAATCCAACTAGGACTCTAAAATTTTTGAGATTTTTGATAAATGAAGGAATCCAAAAGCGACACCACCTAAATGGGTCTCATTGAAATCAGTTGTAATTTGAGTTTAAAATGAATCCAGATTGTTTTTCTGAGAAAATATTTCAAAATATAAGGTCCTGGGGGTTGGCAAATGACAGAATGTTGATTAACAACCCAGGTTTTAAAATTGATTTTGAAAGAAAAGTTTTAAAATTCGAATCTGGATTAAATATTTTGAAAACAAGAGTGCTGGATCTCGAAAATGAGATGTAATGACATGCCATGCTATGCAGTGCAATGAAATGGTATGCAGAATGTATGCAATGATATGTAATGATATGCAATGACATATTAAATATAAGTACTGGATAAGGGTGAAAATTTGGGGTGTTTACACCCGGTCCATAAGCTTCATCCTCACTGCTAAACTAGCAATCTGGATGTGATCTGAATCTGTGTCGAGCGGTCTCCAATCAATTAGGTCCTCAAGCAGTCTCCACTCGCTGCTCATAAGGCTTTTTGCCTTTCTACTCAAAGCATCAGCCACTATATTGGCTTTCCCCAGGTAGCAAGATATAGAAAAGTCGTAGTTCTTTAGAAATTCTAATCGCCGTCTTTGCCTCATGTTCAGGTTTTTTTATGAGAAGATGTATTTGAGGCTTTTATGATCAAAGAAGACCTCAAACTGCTCTCTGTACAGGTAATGCCGCCAAACCTTAAGTGCAAAGACTACTGCTACAAGCTCTAAGTCCTATGTGGGGTAATTCTGCTTATACACTTTCAATTGGCGTGAAGCGTGTTATAACCTTGCCATGCTGCATCAACATGCATCCCAATCTAATACCTGATGCATTGCTATAAACTACAAAGCCTTCTTGTCCTAAAGGCAATGTAAGTATGGGGGTTGTAGTAAGCTTTTTCTTTATCTCCTAGAAGCTCTCTTCGCACTACTGAGTCCAAACAAATTTGATTCCTTTGCGAAGCAGCTTCGTCATCGGTGTAATGATCTTCTAGAAATCCTAAATAAATTTTCAATAAGATCCTGCAAGTCCAAGGAAACTACGAATATCTGATACGCTCTTAGGTTGTTTCTAGTCTAAGAATGCTTTCACCTAGATCCAATATAAAATTCAACAAATCAAAATAAGGATCCAAACCATTTTCCTCAAACATAGTTGTTGAGGTGCATTACCTTAGCAGGGTCTACTCACACCCTGTCTTGAGAGATCATGTGGCCCAAAAACATGACTTGCTTTAACCAGAATTTGTACTTTGAGAACTTAGTATACAACTAATGCTATTGAAGTATCTCGAGGACAATCTTCAAGCGCTCTTTGTGGTCTTCCTCACTCTCTAATTAGATCAGGTTATCGTCTATAAATATAATCACAAATAGATTGAGGTAGGGCTGAAAGATTTGATTCATCAGATCTATAAATACTATTGGAGCATTGGTTAGCTCAAAGGGCATCACCAAGAACTTATAATGGTCGTATCGTATCTTGAAAGTTGTCTTCTGCATATTTGACTCATTGATCCTCATTTGGTGATAAGCCGATTGAAGATCTATCTTAAAGAAGACCTTGTCATCATGAAGTTGATAGAATAAGTCATTGATCCATGGAAGAGGATACTTGTTCATTATTGTTACCTGATTAAACATGCAATAAAGCCCTTGTCTATCAATTCTTGCAACTTCTTCTTCAGTTCCTCCAATTTTGTTGGGCCATGCGATAAGGAGCTCTGGATATCGAAGTCGTTACAGGCACCAACTCTATGGTGAAATCGCCCTCTAGCAAGCAGTATGCCTGGCAAGTCATTTAGAAAGACATTTGCGTACTCATGAACTACATCTAAGTCCTCCATCAGGGTCGTACTGAGATCTATTAAAGACACACTGACCAAGAAGGCCTCATAATCCTTTTTCAAGCAATTGCACCTTCATTGCCGAAATTATTTATCTTTTCTTTCCTTTTTACTCATCTTGTACTCAAGTACAAGCTGATATGGGTGAGTAAACCGGATGTATCGCTCACGATATATCATACATGCATAGTTCTCGTACATCCAGTCTATGTCGAGGATGACATTGTAGCCCACCATATCCAATAAAATAAGATTAGTATAGAGGTTCTGCCCTAAAATTATGACTTCTATGTTGGGTAGAAAGGTACAAGCGATAGAGCAATCGCTCGATGGTGTGATAACCTCAAAAATATATCCCGGTGTGATCGGTGTGATGTCAAGAAATTTCGCAAATCGCATAGATACAAAGGAATGCACAGTGCCAGTGTCAAATAAAACCTTAGCATCGAACTTCATGATCAGGATAATCCCTTTGATGACATTCGCGTCCTCTTGCAACTCCTCTGCAGAGGTTGCATAAATGCAGACTATGGCTCTCCTCTGTCCCTAAGCCTAGGACTACTGTTGGGGTCGTTGTTGTTGTGACTGTCTTCGTGGTGCAGTGGTCGCTCCCTCCTGAGTCGACTTCTTAGGGCAATCCTTGATAAAATGCCCCATCTCACTGTATCTTATGCAAGCTCTTGTTGCCCTGTGGTACACTCTCGCATGAATTTTCTTACAATACATACATATTGCAGCCGTGTGCTGTGGTCGAGTATCATCCTGTTGCACTTTGGCCTTCTTCGCAGGCAATGCTCTACTCATCTCGACAGCAGATATTGGGGCTCTGGTTCTATTGCTCTTCGACCTGTCGAACCTCTTGGGCTGAGTCTTCCTAGAAGACTCTCAGTTGTCTTGCGACACGAAAATCATCATTACTATCTACTTGAGGTTGTCTTTGCATAATAAAAGGGTCAAGTTTTCATTTTTTCCACCTGAAGTACGGTGGTCATCTTGATGGCCTAATTGAGATTCTGAGGATGGTTGGTAAGCACGTGGGTCCTCAGTCTGTCACACAGCCCCTGAATGTACTTCTTTGCTTGTGCCTTATCAATAGTATATATATGTGTGAGCAATACTTCTCTAAGTGTCAGAATCGTGTGATATATTTTGCCACCTTCATGGAACTCTGCTGGAGATCCAAGAACTCTTGCATCTTGTGATCTCGAGCGAACTGAAAAAAATAGGTGTCCAAAAACACCTCCAATAACTCCTCCCAGGTTAGTGTGTGGCGCTCCTCTGGTGTGCAACACACCTCCCATGTAGTCTCCCACCAACTCTTGGTGACACTCTAGAGTTGGTAGGTAGTGAAAGGGACCTGTCTCTCAACAAAAACTTCAAGGATCTTGAAGATCTTGTTGATAGCACGGACCCACTCCTTTACCGCATTTGGGTCCTCTTTCCAATGAAGGCTGGGGGACTTAGTTCCATGAAGCATTTGTAGGATGCTCCATGGGTCATAGCAGGTGGTGCTGCATTGCCAGCAGGTTGATGGCCATTCTCATTGTCATTCACCCCGTTATTAGCGAGGTTCTGAGAGGTGGCAGTCAGAGTCATGAGGGATTTTAAGAGAAAGTCCCTCTAAGCAGTCCAACCTATGGGTTATCGTGTAGCCATCTATAATAACATTTTAAATTGAATTAACTCTAAGTTTTGCATAAACAAAAAACTTTGTTCTCGTGACCCTACTGTTATCTAAGTTCTGATTTTGCATAACTTATAAAATATAAGCAATTTAAGAAAATGATTTTCACAACACAATATAAAATATAAAAAGTATAACATACTCACAGCGATGTCGGTCGATTGGATGAGCTTTGAGCCATACTTTTCCTTTGCTCTAATACTAAGTTATAACACCCTAATTTTTAAATCCCCAAAATCATGGGAAAAAAATTAATACTTTTAATTACTTTGAGAAAATTACAACAAAAAAATTTATCAGGACTAAAACTTGTCATGTTACTTCTCAATTACATTCATAACCATACGAGCATTTGAATTGGAAATCAAATATTCATAAATTTAATTAAATGTCTATAATTGTCCAAAATTAATTATAAATGTTCAATTAACAAATAAGTTTAATTATCAATCTTAAGCAATTAAAATTTCTCTCAATCCAAAATGTCGAAGGTTTGAGAAAGGTATGACTTGGTCTTTGTCGCGACCTCCCACCATCGCACGTGACTTCACTCACTTTCTTAAAAACATTAAAACCATAGGGTCAGACATACATTGTCTTAATTGGGTAGAGCTATGTCAAACAGTCAAATCAGAATATGTAAACAGGAATTTGATCAAATTTTTATGCAATTAATCAAATTAAATATAGACAAATTTAACATGTATTTCAAATATCTCAAGTAAACATACTATTTATAAAAATAACAATTATTCATCATTCATTCAAGCTTAAAAAAATAAAAATACATGGACAGATAAAAATGCATGGACTTACCAATGCAGAAGTCATTATGCATGAATTGATTCTTATCTTTAATTATTTTTTCTTTCTTAGATGATGCATGTCATGCCTATCTAATAAACATACATTTAAGTTTCACTTCTTAGTCCAGTGGGTACAAACATAGGCATATACCTGAATCAAGGCCATAGTGCAGGCAGTGTTTCCATACATGTGTGGCTTTGGCCTGGTTGAACACCTTCCACCATTCTCGGGTAAAGGATGGCAAGAGCTGAAGAGGCTCCCAACACCACCACACTGATGCATCAGACTTTCACTCATGAGTTTCTTTCCCCTACGCAGCAGCCTATTATAGAGGGTTTTTTCTATCTTCGTGGTTAGAAAGGAGCAACCTTTCATACTCAAAACTTATTTCTACAAAGCCATTAGTACCACTTGCCCTCTTCTTGCAAGCTCTTGCTTTAGTGTCATATATTGCACTTATTTAAATTAAATGTCTTAAACGAAACATCATGGTTGAATCTCTCAAAGAGGATTAGGCCACTTCGGGCAACGGATGCATATTTAGAACAGTATATTTGATACAGACTCAAATTTCTTACTTTGCAAACATGCGCACATACATATAAACAACATGATAAATTTTCATAACTTTGCATGTATCTATACATTCACATTCACATCATTATCATCATCATCATAGGAATATATTCAGTTATACAATAGGGATAACATCATAATAATTGTCATTAAGATCGCAACTCAGACCTTACAATCCCTTAGCTTCTGACCAATAGGCAAGCACATTCATTCATTCAGCATTCAATCAAGCCCCAATAGTTGGGCACATCATTTCCTGCAGAAAATCAGACATTTATAGAGCATGCGTAGGCTAAGAAGTATTTGTAAAGGTATGCATATCGATAAATAATTTATGCAAGTATTCGGAGATTGGTTCATAAATCGATTCTAAACTTGTGACAAGTCCAACTCTGTTCGACTGTTATATAAGCTACAAAAAAAAATTCAGTCAGTGATTAGAAAATTTTTCACAGTTTGTAGAAAATTTTGTCAGCTTTATATTGCCATAAATCATTCATAGAAACTCATCTATATCAAAGAGTTATGAACATTTTGGTGCAGACATATACTTTTTTGTTCCGATTGCCACAGAATAGTAATCAGTTCATAAACAAAGCTCAATATTTCACAGTAGATGTAAAATTTTGTTATATTTTCAATGCAATAAATCGTTTATCAAAATTCCTCTAGACGAGAGAGATACGAGTGATTTATCGATCGAGTGTCAGCCCGAAAACATGTAATATCAGGTATATGCATTCGGGTGGGGCCAAAACGATCCACCCGAATTCTTATTTCTAAATTTTTTTGTATGAACTAAGCAAGAAAATTTATGAATCTTTAACTACACTAAACTAAAACATACTACCATGGACAAATCTTATTTTTACAGACGTTTGGCCATAAAACAGGCCCATCTCGCATAGGGCTTATTTTCTAAGAAATAACTTCGGTAAATTTCATAATAAAATAAGTAAATTGTATAATTTTTCTAAAAATAAAAATAAAAAATCATGCAATAATTTCAGACTAATCATAGGCATGTAAACTATAACTTTCAATTAAATTTTGCATAAAATTATTAAGACATATCATGGTTTTTGCTAAAATTACCAAAAAAAATGAGAAACCTGATAACACAAAATACATAATTTCCTAAGAATTTGACCATGAAAATCATTCAATTTTTTATAGAGTCTCCATATTAACATGATCTACTAATCCAAATCAAAATTTATAGAAAAATAATTAGATAACACATGTATTTCAAAAATTTGAAGGTTTTATTCTTAAGAAATTATTTTTTAGGAGAATTTGATTTTTTAGAGGGGTTTTATTTCAAAAAACCCTTTCTATCTCATACTTCGATAGCCCTAAGCCAAACCCACATGTGAGAATCACGGTTTAGGGTCTATACTTATGAAAAATTGATGGAATTCATGCCCACGAATTTCATTCTACATATAGAGCATAGAACCCCCTACCTTTTTGGCAAAAAAATGGTCTTTCACATGTAGATCGCTCTTCAAGCATAAACCGGCCGTCCAACATGAACAATGGCCTCACCCACTACCTCCTTACGCTCCTTTCATGAACATGAAAGCCTTCCTTGTTGAGACAAGGGTGAAAACACTAAGGTCTTGGTGTGGAGAAAGAAGAGAAGAAGAGAGGGATTTGGGAAAAAGGGGAGAAGCTAAAAAAAATCAAGGGAGAACAAATAGGGGCTGTGAGCCCCTCCTTTATTTTATAGCTACTAGGAAAAGGTCAAGGGTTGGAGTAAATCTCATCCTTTGATCTAAATCTAAGGCTAAGTTTCCAAATTTCACCTCTACCTCTTTCCTTTTCTTTTTTTTCTGAGATTTCTTTTTCTTTTCTTTTCTTTTCTTTTCTTTTCTTTTTTTTTGTTAGCTTAAGCATATTGTATAATATATATTTCATATATCATAAGATATAATATATATATTATATCTTATATAAGGAGGGAAGGATTGGTCGACCCCCATGGGGTTAACCCTCTTTCCATTTTTCAAAATATCAACTAGGTAAGTTTTTTTTTCCTAGTTAGCATAGGTTATAATATATATATATATATATATATATATATATATATATATATATATATATATATATATATATATATTGTATGAATTCCCATAAGGGTTGGTCGACCCCCACAGGTTGGCCCTCTCTTTCTAAATCTTGAAATTGGTAACTTGCTTGTTTAGCGAGCAAGTTGACTTTTTTTTCTTTTTTTAAATTTATTTATTTATTTTTTCTTCTTTTGTTCCTTTCTTTCTTTCCTTCTTTCTTCCTTGGTCCATCCCATTTACCTTCCTTAGAACCCTCTAGGGTGATGCCCCCCCCCCCTTATGAGGCCTTGTTTTAAAAAAAGGAAAGTTTTGACTTTTAACTACAACCCTTGTTATTTGGTATGTTTATATTAAAATTGATTTTAAAGTTTTTTTTGTTTAATATTTTTAAACCTTTATATTGGAGTGTCACATAGGATGGGACGGCCCACCTATAGACTCTTACTAATTTTAGAATTTCATTCCACCAAAATTAATTCTAAATTTATTCAAACTAAATTCAAATAAAATTTTATAAAAATTCAAATATGAAAGTACATGAAATGACACTAAGTGCATTTGAATTTGACTTAAGTGTAAATAGATTTCATTTATACATTTTTGAACTTCCATTTATTTAAATTATTTATTTTAAATATTTCTTAAGGGTTTAATTCAAATTCTTCAAAAATAATTTATGAAAAATTCGAAGCTCAATAAGGTCAATGGGACCCTTGGGCGTGTAGGGTATTTTTTTATACACTTAATATTTTTTTTCTAAATCCTAAAAACCCTATAACACAGTGCCTATCAAAATTTTAGAATTTTGCTTTATCATTCAATAAGAAAAATACAAAAATTCAAGAAAAAATCTCAAAAATTATGGGTATTATACTCATTGTGAGCATTGATTGGCTGAGGAGAACACCGATCACCCATATCCACCGAAGTGTTGTTCGGATCATCCATGGACCCATCAGATAAGTGGTTCTTTCGTGATCTATTTTGTGCTAACAAATATCACAACTTAAACACTATCTTTAATCCTATACAGAGCAGTTTATCTGATTTTGATGCAAGCTATAATATTCTTAACATAAAACGCAGCTTAACACTCATCCACAATGTAAAATAAAAATTCGAGAAACAAGTATTTGCTAAGGAATATTTAAAATAAATAATTTATAATGTATGTCGGATTCATAAATCAAGCCAGGGGACGTCAAAACTAGACCTAGGAAGGTCGGTTTTGATGTCAAATACAAAAAACACAAGCAAGCAACGCCCATCGCATAGTGAAAAGCATGTTGTGCAACCTTTACGTGTTCAACTACCAACGGGGTGATGTTGAGCGTCCATCGCATGGCGTGATAGATGCTCAACCTCAATTTTTGCAAAAGACCTTTAGTGGCGCACTAAAAGTATGGTCCAATAAAGGTCAAAGACCTTTAGCGGTGCACTGAAAACACCAGCAAAGGTCTCGGGTGCATCGCTAAAGGTCTCAGACCTTTACTGGTGCACACTTTTAATGCACTAGTAAAGGTATTTTGCAAAAATTGACGATCAGTGTCATCTTGCTGTCATTGTGCTCCTAGTGATTATGCAGCTACGCATCACTATATATATATATATATATATATATATATATAGCTGCGCAACTACCACCCGTATGACTTCACAAAAAGATATTTACTGGCTCACTAAAAGTGTGCACCAGTAAAGGTCTAGGACCTTTAGTGGCGCACCCAAGCTTTACTGGCCTTTTTAGTCTGCCACTAAAGGTCCCAGACCTTTTACTTGCACACACTTTTAGTGTGCCAGGTCTTTTTGCAAAAAGTGATACAAAATCTAATCTGCACTGCATAAGAACTACTTACCTTAACTAAGTTATATATATATATCAACCATTACAGGGCAACGTACATATTGATGACAATTTTTTTATTTTTCTAAGGCACTGCAGGGCTAAATGCATACACATCAAATGGACAGATATTTCTTCATAACCATGGGGATGAATACCTAAATCTAATGACAAAAAAATTCAGTCATAACAAGAAACATACATGTACCCAACTTTGACAGAAAAATTTATCTTCAAACTCATGCCGAGTTGCAACAGGGTTTAATGCATACTTTATATATATATATCATTCAGGGCTAACTACTTATACATTTTATGACAGGATTTCCAAGCAAGCTTAACATATTTCAAACAAAAAAAGAAAAATTCATTTATGTCCTAAACAGAAAAAACAATTTAAAACCTAATAACATGAAAATTTATAGAACCTAATTACATAGGCGCTTAAAACACTCAATTTTGCAGAAAAAAAATTAGAACCTAATCACATAGCTCCTTAAGCAATCAGTTTTGCAGAAAAAAAATTTAGAACCTAATCACATAGGTAGTTAAGCACTCAGTTTTGCAGAAAAAATTTTAAAACCTAAACACATAAGCACTTAAGCACTTTGCAGAAAAAATTTAGAACTTAATCACATAGGCACTTAAAGCACTCAGATTTGCAAAAAAAAAAAATAGAACCTAATCACATAGGCACTTAAGTACTCAGTTTTGTAGAAAAAATGTTAGAACCTAATCACAGACACTTAAGCACTCAGTTTTGCAAAAAAAAATTAAAACCTAATCACATAAGCACTTAGGCACTCAGTTTTGAGAAATAGATTTTTCTCTTAAGGTAGAGATTTTGATGTGACTTGTTGGGCAAGGCTCTGAGTATCTAAAAGGTACATTGAGAACTAAATTTAATAAGTAAACTTTTAATTTAACATGAACAAGTTACACAGATTGTGGTTAAGCCTTGAAAGATAAGTGACTTTTTACTCACCTTGAGGACGAGTCTGCACCAATCCTGTGGGATGTGCTAAGTTGTCAACAGACTCCTTCTCAGTTGATGGTGGTGGTGTCATTGTGGGCCCCGCCTTTGTCACTAGGGTGGACCAATTTTCAACCACGGTGGCCTATGGGACAGAGGCTTTTTTTTTTGTTGGAGGCCTAGCTACTATGCTAGTGGCATTGCAGTATAACCTTTTGCAAGGAAATGAACTCCTTAACGAAGGATTCTAGACCTTGGTGCTAGTGAAACCATATTCTCGTGGAGTTAAAAATAAAATATGTAAAACACCCATGATTGAATATACACCCACCATGTAGATCGACAAGCCTATAGCGGCCCGAGACAGTGGTGCCCTCGTGAACATAATAATTTTATCGAAACCTAAATTAATTGTTGCATGTATTGATAGAATGCAAAGGATGAACTTAAATGGAAAAGAAAGAAAAGATATGCATGTATCATAGTTTGTGCTTGTTGGTTACCTCCCGAGGTAGAGGTTATTTTGAGTCAAATCCCATAAATTGTCGAGGGTTTGAGAATCGTGTTGAGCCTTGAAGTTTGTTGGAGTCCAGTTTAGCTTGGTAACATATCTATGTTTGCTATCGCAAAGTGTATGATCGCATTTTTTGCTAAGACATGTGACTTGTTTCAACCCTGCTTAATTTCTTCGTTTCAGGTAACCACGAGTAGGTGGGAGTGGCGGCGATAGATGAGGTAAGCTAGAGGATAGCCGAAGTTGGATCATGAACCCTTCTCTTCTTAGGAGTGCTTTATTTATTTTTTGGATTGTTATCAAATTTTTTTCTTAAATATAAATTTTGTAAAGGAATCGTGAAAGTACACCATTAAATTTTGTGCACATCATTATACACATCAATAGAATCATTATTTTGTTGAAAATGATTTTCTTTGTGCTGAATTCTTTTCTAAAGTTTTTTGTTTTTAAAGAGTTAAATGTTTTTTATGTTCAGCCTGCTGTGGCATTGTGCTCCTCATGATTGTGCACGCATCTCTCTCTCTCTCTCTCTCTCTCTCTCTCTCTCTCTCTCTATATATATATATATATATATATATATATATATATAATGGCATACCTTTTTTTATTATATTGTACAAAATAGATATTATACATAAAACACATATATCTTTTTTATCTATAGGAGCTCTCCCAAGTCAAGCTGCTCAGTTAGTTTACCAGCCCTAATTGTGTGTCGCCGCACAATGTTTGTTTGTGCAATGACATTGCATCCGATCTTCCGTTGGACAATGGGGCCTTCTTTTGGATTGGGACACTTGAGTTAGCACCATGCCAGGGTTCCAGCCTTTTAGGTTGTAGGCAACTAGGGTCAATAAAGTTATCTTCGGTTTGTCTCTCTTGGTAGACTATCAAGGATGGTTGCTTGAAATCCTAGCACAGTTTGTGGTAAGACCAATCACCTTATAAGTGTCCAAACTAATGAGGCATTGGGCTGGATCATACCTTATTTTTCATCTAAGAAAGGCATACTAAGTTTAGGAATGAAATGACACAGACCAATGGGGAAATCTAGAATTCACACGAATTAAGCACTCTAAGGCATATGATTTTGTGATGATGGGAACATCCATGTGGCTGATTTTGTTTTATTAGGCATAGTTATTTGATTTTTTTTCATTAGAGAAGACAAAGAAAACATCTAATCTAGTCATATACTTTGGTTGAAAACTTCCATGCACTTAATTTGAAAACTTTGACAAGTCATAAATTGTGCAGTTGACATAACTTTCTCACCATAATAAATTATATCAGGTACACATTCGCATGACGTCTGCTACATCTTTCAGACGAGATCAAGACAATTGCAAACCAATCTAAGGGGTCAAATGAGAATAGGGGCCATAACTACTATTAGAAAGTGCCAATACACTTCCTTTTGGTTATTATGCTAATGAGCCTGCTAACTATATTTATTTCAAAGATCATGCTTGAGTCATCAACTGGACCATTCCCCGCAGTCGTTGGTTAGTACTAGCTTGACAGATTGTATGGTTAGAAAGAAATTGTGAAATTTTTTAAGGCATTAGTAGACCAACAACCATGCTCCAATATCATTTAAAAAAAAACAAGAAAACACAAAAAAGTCTAACTTCACACAAAAATTTTCAAATTCTAGTGGTAATATAAATATAAATATAAATATATTTTAAAAGTTATATTTAAAAGCATTTTTTGGCAAATCTGACCACAAGGATATGATCTTCATGATAAAAAAAACCTAAGAACTGACTCTTATTATGAACTTTTTCTTATTCATAGATTGGTTTCTCTTAATGGTAGGAGGTCGTAGACAATCTTGATTTTTCATATTTGTGATACTTTTTTCTGGAATTTGATCTTACATATGTGATCTACATGGTTTGTTCAGTAGATATCAGTTGTTGAATCATTTAATTACGGCATGTGAGTACGTTTTTATAAAGATTAAAAAATAATGGCAGACTTTTTATAAATTTTAAAGCTCATAAAATCATAAATTTTTTTGTCAAAAGAGCATGATGCAATGGTTGAATCGTACAAATTGACCATGCTAACATCCAAACCACTTTTAAGAATCGATTTTAAATGTGTTTTTTGACAAATATAATCCCTCGGATGCAATCGCCATGGTCAACAACCTAAGAACCAGCTCTTGCATAAAAAAATTTTGGCGTGTACATGAGATTTTATAATGTGTTAAATATCAATAGTTTGAAGTTTGTAAAGCTTTCTAAATTATAAAAATCCAATCTATGCATAAAAATTTACAAGATGAGTAAGTTCTTAGGTTTTTTATCTTGAAGATCACATCCTTGTGATCAAATTTGACAAAAATGCTTTTAAATATGATTTTTAAAAGTGGTTTAGACCTTTCTTTGGTTGAATGGTCCTTCCCTATATTATAACTGTGAGGTCTTTAGCGGAGGTCACCACTGCTGCTAAAGACTTTTTTTCACAAATTTTTTTATGCTGCTGATCACCCGCACAATCAGCAGTGCTCCTTTGTGCAATGTGAGCATCCACTATTACGCCGGCATATATATATATATATATATATATATATATATATATATATATATATATATATATAGGGTGCTTCTATGGTGGCTTACACTTTTTACAAAGATCTTTACTCCAAATGCAAAATCTAACATTTGGATCATGTTTAACATGTTGTATTTACTATTTTCATGTGTTAAAGCATATTGAAATATGATGTTTTATACCATTTCTAGACCACCCTCATTTTCATGAATTGCTATCTTTTGATGATAAAACCTTCTTGTATAATAAATAAACAGGGTAATCACATCTGTATGGTTGGATCTGTCATTTGATGACTAGATCCATACAAACAAAAGTCTATGGTGTCATGGTACAAAATCACCTTATATTTTCCCATATATACATAAACTGGAACATGTAAACCAACAAAATATGTAAACTAGTATGAACAGAGATTTTCATTGGTTTTTCAAATCTACCCTTCCAACATGGTTGGCATTCTCGAAACTCGGTATCGTATCAGCCACATGCAACTCGGTAAGTCGGGTGAGTCAACTTCGTGACTCGGGCAAGTCAACTCTATGACTCGGGCGAGTCATAGTTTTTCATTTATTTAGCAAAGATAATTAACAAATATATAATTTATATCACAACTTTAAAAAGCAACATATAAGTGCAATTATTATATAATACAATGCATTAACATTTAAAAAATATTATAGTGATAAGTAACATAGACATTTTCAAAATATTGTAAAAATAATATTTAATCCACTATTTTAAATTGAAAATATCATAAGATATTTGCTAATATATAAATATCATACTTTTATTTTGATATTTATATTTTAAACATGAGATTTTAAAAAATTGAACAATTAGATGCATGAGAGTTATTTAAAATGCATTAAATTTTCACTTTAATATAAATATTATCATTTAATTCTCTCTTTACACTAATAAAGTTCACTCATTCACGAAGAGTTGAAAACGTTTTTCAAAAAATCTAACGTTGGAATGTGTTACTCTCGCTCTCTCTTGACCCCATTAATACCATAATTTACTCACAAAGAATGCAAAATGATTTCCAAGAAACTCTTTCCAAAATCCTACTTTGGAAAGTATTAATTATGAAACTCTTTCTAAAATCCTGTTTTGGAAACTAATAATACTTTTATTAGCCATTTTTAATTTTAAAAACCTTTGAATCGATTCATTTTTTTGGCATCTTGGTTGAGTCAATGATCAGCTCAGTCGACTTGTCCGAGTCTTGGTTGACTTAGTCGAGTCAAAATGCTATCTCGGTCGAGTTTAGTCCCAAACTGAGTTATACTAATTTTTTTACTCGAATATAGATTGATCTGAGCTAACTCGGATGAGTCACGAGTTGACATGCCAAGTTTTTCAACCATGCCTGGAGATGCATTCAGCGTGGTCCATTTGCTTGGAATTGACTGGGTCTTCATAATCAGATCAAGAAATGTGATTTTGTATGCTTGAATATTTACAAAAATTATGAGTCATTAATTGTCAAGCCTTAAAAGATCTTTCTTATACATCATAATAAGATGGTTTAGGAGTCTATTTTTATAAAACCAAGCATTTAGATAGTTTCAGTATGGTAAAAGTTTAGAAAAAAATAAAATAAACCTATGAAAATCTAGGTGCATGCTAGTTTACATATTTTGTAGGTTTGCATATTTCCGTTACCCTATATATATATATATATATATATATATATATATATATATATATATATATATATATATATATATATATATATATCATGGGCATATTTCCTTTAATGGGCCAGCGCATCGCGATGGTCTTTCCTTACCGCCGCAAGCCTACTTGTCAGCTCGCTTGCGAGTCGCGAAAGCTTGTAATCAGAGAGCAAGAGAGAATAGAGGGAGAAGAATTGCACTCACAAGAAGCAATCACATAGAGGGTGAACAAAAGAAAGCTCAACGTATTTAATTCATTTGCAATTTTGCTCAAGGGCAATTACAGTTCAAGCATACGGGCTGCCCTTTCGGGGTATTGATTCACCTGAACCGGGCAGCTTACATCAGACTCAACAAAGGCAAAATAGACTCTAAGCACAACTTTATAATGTAAGTCGCAAGAGAATATGCTCCCCCTTTCAGATCATGTGCTGTCCTCGACGCCATCTGTTTCATGATAAGCCCTAACTTTAGTCGGGTAGCAGTTGTTCATTCATAATGTAGGCTCCCACTGCACTAGATATTTCTTTGCTTCGCCTAAGTAATTGACCTTGTGACGAAGGATCTTACTAAGATGCTTCTCGGCCCATTGTGTTGTAGGGGCCCTTTGCATGATGGGAGCACATTGTGGCACGCCGCGTTCTGGATCTTCATTGTCTAGATAGAACTACTTGAGGTTGCACACGTGGAACACCACGTGCACCTTGAAGTCTGGGGGCAATTCCAGCTTATACGTCAGCTTGCCCACCTTCTTTGTGATGGTGAAGGGTCCTTCATACTTTCTGAGCAGTCCATGGTGTCATCCACATAAGATGCTTGTGCGCCCTGGATATAACTTCACCAACACTTGGTCCCCAACTTGGAACCCAGCGGGCCGACGATGCTTTTCCGCCCATTTCTTCATTCTCTTTGTCGCCTTGTGTAAGAATGCATTTGCCAACTCATTCTGCTCGTTCTAGTCACAAACAAAGTGATAGGCGAAGGATGGCCTTACTTTTTCTTGTACGGCAAGAGTGTGTGGGGTCAGTGGTTGCTGCCTCGTGGCTATCTCAAATGGGTTATGGCCTGAAGACTCACTCTTCTGCAGATTATAACAAAACGGTGTTACATCAAGGAGCTTCACCCAATTTTTTTAATTGACACTTACAAAGTGCCTAAGGTACTGCTCAAGTATCTCGTTGATGCGCTCTGTTTGCCCATTTGTCTGCGGATGGAAGCTTGTTGAAAACAACAAATTAGAGCCAAGTAGCCAAAATACTTCATGTCAGAACTTGCCCATGAAGCGAGCATCACGATCACTCATAATACTCTTTGGTGTGCCCCAGTGCTTCACCACATGCTTTACGAACAACTCTGCAATCTTCTTTGTAGGGCACTCCTTAGAAACTGGAATGAAGGTGGCATACTTTAAAAAATGATCCACCACAACCAAAATAGAACTGAGGTCCTCTACCTTTGGCAGACTAACAATGAAGTCCATGAAGATACTATTTCAAGGACGTTCTCGAATTGGCAGAAGCTCAAGGAGACTGACAGCCTTCTGGTTTATCTCCTTATCTTGCTGGCAGATCAGGCATGTTCGCATATACCCTTCAACGTTGTCCCTCATCTGTGGTCAATAATTGCCGCACTCAAGGAGTGCTAAGGTCCGCTTTTGATCAGGATGGACAACCCATAGTGTTCATGGCACTCCTTAAGTAGTTCTCAACGGAGGCTTCCCCACCACGGCACGAAGATGTGTCTCTCTTTTATCACGAGGAGGCCATCTTGTAGCCAAAATCGCTACAGAATGTATCCTTCAAATGCACCAGAGAAACAAGGTGTTGTGTTGTCGGATCCTGATGCATTCCTTCGCATATGTGGCTCAACAATGTGCCCTCCAAATGCACTTCAGAAAGCTCCGCGTGCGCAGCTGCCAGTTCAGCCCTGCGGCTTAGAGCATCCGCAACAACATTGGTCTTTCCAACCTTGTACTCAAAGGCAAAGTCAAACTCAGCTAAAAACATCTGTCACCGAGCTTGTTTAGGTGTCAGCTTCTTCTGTGTCTGAAAATAGCTCGTGATCACATTGTCTGTCTTAACGATGAACTAGGCACCTAGAAAGTAGTGCCGCCAGGTCTTGAGGCAATACACGATGGCGGTCATCTCACGTTCATACACCGTGTAATGTCTCTCTGCATTCTTCAGCTTCCGACTCTCATATGCAATCAGATGACCCTCCTACATAATAACTTTACCAATGGCAAAGTCTGAGGCATCTGTGTGGACCTCAACGAATTTTGAGTGATCAGGCGGTCGCAACGCTGGCTTCCTTACCAAGGCTTTCTTCAAGCCATCAAAGGCATCTTGGCACGCTCCTGTCCAGAGTCATACCTGATTCTTCTTTAACAAATCTGTGAGGGGTACAACAATGAGGGAATAACCTTTGATGAAACATCGATAATAGATTGTCAAACCAAGGAATGATCACAATTCTGGCACTTTGCTTGGCAGAACTCATTCATGGATGGCCCTTATCTTCTGCTCATCCATACACAGCACACCATGCCCTAACGTGGCCAAGAAAGTTGATCTTCTCCTTCCCGAAGAGACACTTCTCTTGTTTGACACAGAGGTCATTCTTCTTCAGCACCTAAAACATTGTTTGCAAGTGCCCGACATGTTCCTCCATTATGTTGTTATAGATCACGGTATCATCCAGGTAGACTACTACGAACTTGTCTAAGGGTAGAAGATCTAGTTCATTAAAGTCATGAACATGGTTGGAGCATTTTTCAACCTGAATGGCATTACTAAGAATTTGTAAGCACCATAGCGGGTGACGCAAGTTGTCTTTGGCTCATCACCTTCAGCAATTCTTACTTACCAGTAACTTGATTGCAGTTCTAACTTAGAAAAGATACGGGCACTGCCTAGCTTATCGAACAAGTCCCCTATCAGTGGCAATGGGTACTTATTCTTCACAGTGACTTTGTTCAAAGCACGGTAATCTACACATAACCGTTTGAAGCTGTCATGTTTTATCTAAAAAAGAACTGTGGCGCTAATGAGGCTTTTGATGGACGAACGATGTCTGCGTTCAACATATTGTCTAACTGCCTACGCAGCTCCTTCAACTCAGCTGGCCTCATACGGTATTGAACCATTGTGGGAGGCTTCGCTCCTAGGGTTGACCTCACGTCTTGGTGGAAGACACTTTGTCAATTTCGGAGGCATCACCCCCTGAAACTCCTTCAACCATGGGGCTAGGGTCGGCGACACTGTTGCTTCTACTTTTCCTTCTTCTGCACGCACAACAACTAAGAATGTTTGCTTCCCATGCTTGACACCCTTTTTTCAGTTGCATTGCCGATAACACTAAAGACTTACCTTTCTGTGTTAGGCATTGTACTGTGTAGGACAAGTTTGGCCACATAATCGTCAACGTGTTAAATTTTGACAGCATTATAACATTCTGGCTCCGCAAAAACTCCATACCTAGAATCATCTTGAAATCGTCCAAGGGCACCACATAGAAGTTGGCTTTGCCGGCCCAACTCCCCACTTGGATAGCTGCATCTCTTGCTTCACCAAGGATGAGTTTGGTCTCAGAGTTTACCGTTTTGATGGTCCTCTACTTTGGCCCGGGCTTTAAGCCCAACCACTCTGCCTCTTCCCGCGAGACAAAGTTGTGTGTGGCCCCGGAGTCTACCATAGTTGAAGTAGACTTTTCATTCGTAATGACTTCGAGATACATCAATTCTTTGCTAACCTGCATGTTCTCAATTGCGCAACTTCTAGCTGTGTTGATCAACCGCATGGCTCCCATCCGCGGTTGCATAGCCTCAGTGTCGCTGCATTCAGTATCACTATACATTCCTTCTGTATTGCGTTGACTTTTCCGTCATCCTTCACGAGGCGCTTGGGGCACTACCTGGCGATGTACCTATCGCCACATAACCAACATGTCACAACCGCACCCTTATTGTTGTTGTTATACTTTGGGTAGTTTTGTTTCTTGTCGGATTGATAATGTGTTGATGCCTCACCTTTGTCGTCGCGTCGTTCTTCCTTTTTGCCTTTGTGGTTAAGATTCTTTCTGACTTTGGTTGATGGGGTGAAAGGCTTGTGCTGAGTGTCAACTAAGCGCTCGACTGCTATATATGCATCTTTCAAAATACGGGGGTTGCTCTTTTCTACTTCAGACTGTGCCCATGGCTGAAGTCTCACAATGAACCAGTTGAGCTTGTCGTCTTCTGCATGTTAGGTACCTCCAGCATGAGCATCTGAAATGTTCTGACATAGTCTTGCAACAAACCAGTATGTTTAAGCTTATAAACCATCTGGTACGCCTACCTCTGCACATTCATTGGCATAAAGTAGTTGCGCAGCTCTATTTTAAGGTTGTCAAAGGTATTTATCACACATTGACCCCTCTCCATGTCACTACGCTTCCGCCTCCACCAAGCAATAGCATCACCATCCAGTAACGTTACTGCAACCTTCATCCTAAGATCTTCAAGTGTTATATTTTTTAATATCCAAGTAGTCCTCTACTTGAAACAAAAAGTTCTCAATGGTCTTGCTGTCTCGAGAACCATTGAACTTTATTGGTCTTGGCACATTAATCCTTGATGGCCTCTCACCATTTCCCCCATTTAGGGTCACTGATCGTTGTAATGTATGATTTTTTAACTGAAGCTCCCCTACTTCAGTCTGCAAGTCAGTCATTGCTGTCATCAATGAAGTGATTTACCCCATCTGTAAGTTTATATGCTCTTGCAGGCTCACCACCATATCATTCAGTCCACTGAATGATTCAACTGTGCGTAAAATTGCTTCCTCGTGTGAAGTCACATCTTCCACCAGCTTATTGACAATTGCGGTCATCTCTTCTTGGCCCCGAGGTGAACTCATCTCCTTAGCTTTGACAATTGCCTTGCCTTTGGTGTTGCGCAGGTTTTGATAAAACGCCACGATGTCTTGCTCACAAATCGCAGTCTGTCAGCGTGTCTGTCGACACCGACTCCGGAGTTCCTTCTCCAGCACGAGAAAGAGCACTGGTACCACTTGTCACAGGCCTATTTTCTTCAATGGGCCAACGCGGCGCGATGGTCCTTGCTTACCACCGCAACCTACTTGTCATCTCGCTTGCTAGTCGCGGAAGCTTGTAATGAGAGTGCAAGAAAGAATAGAGAGAGAAGAATTGCAATCACAAGAAGCAATTACAACGAGGGTGAACAAAAGAAAGCTCAACGCATTTAATTCATTCACAATTTTGCCCGAGGGCAATTACAGTTCAAGCATACGGGCTGCCCCTTCGGGGTATTGATTCATCTGAACCGGACAGCTTACATCAGACTCAACAATAGCAAAAAAGACTTTAAGCACAACTTTACAATGTAAGTCGTAAGGGAACTATATATATATATAGACACTACAAGAAAATCGTGGATTAGCAATGGACTATATCCATCGCTAATCCGTCGCTAAGCCATCGCTAAATAGTTTAGCGACGGCTTAGCGAGGGATTAGCGATGGATAGAGACCATCGCAAATTTTTGCTCACTAATTAGCGAAAAAACTTATCTGCCGTTAATTCCGTCGCTAATTTGCGACAGATTAGCGACGGATAATGTCCGTCGCTAAGCTATCGCTAAATTTTTAAAAAAAAATAAAAAAAATTGATCCCTGTCGGGCGGTATTCCGGCAGCAATAAGCCGGACTTATACCGCACTCAACAGGCATTGCACTGAACCAGTGCTCTCGAGCGTCGCCGTCCTCCGTGAATCGGCGTCATCGTCCTCCGTGAACCGATGCTCTCCGGCGTTGCCGTCCTCCGTGAACCGGCCTCCCGCACAGATGCCTCGAGGTTAAAGTGGTTCGAGTCTCCCTCCGACTTCACCCCGGACGGAAGGACGATCGCAGAGGAGAAAGACAGCATTCCGTCTTCAATATTGTTGTTCCTTGACAGTCCAGAGGCCAGCCACTTCTTCTCATCCACTGCAGCTGCTGGCACCGCCATCTTCGGCTCCAACAAGCTGCCAAAAGCTGAGGTTCCGACCACCGCTTTTGCGTCTGCCTCGTCGCCGTCCTCCGTGAAATGACATCCTCCGTGAGACGGCGTCCTCCGGCGTCACCGTCCTCCGGCATCGCCGTCTTCCAGCGTCCTCCGACGTTGTCGTCCTTCGGCGTCGCCGTCCTCCGTGAAACTGCCTCGTCGTCGTCATGCTCTTCGACGTCGCCGTCCTCCGAAGAAGTCGGTTTAAATCGAGCGCGGCCGATTTAAATTTCGAACGGGGAGAGAGGGAAAATTTCGCACTCTGTTAAATTGAAAATTAGCGACGGATTAGCGAGGGAAAATTTCTCTCGCTAAATCCCTCGCTAAAATGTTTTTCTTGTATTGAGAATTAGCGATGAAAAAATAATTGTCGTTAATCTGTCGCTAATTAGCGACGGATTAGCGATGAAACAACTTTCATCGCTAATCTGTCGTTAATTAGCGACGAATTCATGAAGAAAGTTTTCTCTAGCTAATCTGTCGCAAAGTTGCGACAGAAAAAATCCGTCGCAAATTTTTGTCGCTAATTAACATTTTTCTTGTAGTGAGAGAGAGAGAGAGAGAGAGATGTGTAGTTGTGCAATCCTTAAGTGCACAACTCAAAATAGGATTTTGCTGGCATCCATCGCACGTGTGATGGGGGCTCAGTGTTTTTCTAGCAAAAAAACTGCTGAAAAGTGTCAAAAATCACGCAAAAATCCTTTAGTGGCGGTTTTAAAGCACCTTTAAAAGTCTTTTTTAAAATACTGGGTGCATCCCCTAGGGGCGTTAGCAATGCTTTAAAGCGTCGCTAAAGGTCTCAGTGGAACTAATACCTTTAGCAGTGCTTTAAAAGTACCACTAATTCAGAAACTCACAAAAACTGCATTTTTGTGAGTTTTTTTCCAATTTTTGCATGCTTGTTGTCCATCACTAGCGCGATGGACGGCCAGCATGATTCTGTTCGTAGTTACACATGCATCTAAAGATTGAGTAGCTACTAATTCTCTCTCTCTCTCTCTCTCTCTCTCTCTCTCTCTCTCTCTCTCTCTCTCTCTATATATATATATATATATATATATATATATATATATATATATATATATATATATATATATATATATATATATATATATATATATATAGGTGAAAAAGGTGATATATATCTCAATTCATGTTATAGTTTATGGAATTCAAGTGGTTTATCCAAATCTGGAGCAAGATTTTCAGTTCTAGCCTTTTCAAGGTTGATAGATGAAATGTGATTTTTATCATCATTATCTCAGTTTACTTAACACCTAACATGATGAACATGGCTAGATGGAGATCAGCCTAGATGGAGATCAGCCACAACATTGACTACATGTGAATCACATAAATTTTTCATATAGCAGCTGGAAGAAAATACCAGTTAATTTTTTCTTTTTGAACATCACCATTCACCTGGTGATAGACGTTGGCAAAAATGTGTAACCTTATTTGGTTTTTTCTTTAATTTACAACTGCCATGTAACTATATATATTTTCTAATAGGCATATGAAACAACCATTATAATCAGAAATCATCCCACACAACGTATCATTTCAACATGAAGTTGTTAAATGTTGTCAGCACATTCATATACAGCCTGACCAAGGTGTGCCAGCAAGGAAGTACCTTGTTGGTCACCTTCATTGGGTCGGTGAGCTGGGGTTAGACCGACCCCAGTCTGCTACACCTCAATTGTCTACCAGAAATTTTTTTCATACAATTCGAATAAATTAAAAAAAAATAACTCTTGCAAATATTCAAACTAGAATAGCTACTTAAATGTGACGCGATAAACTCAGGATGCAAAATCCCAAAAACTATACAGTTTGCTTAAATTATTATCTTCAGACTTTGGACCTGGTCCATAATTTGATCAATACCACAGATTCATAAGGCCATGTGGTGTCGCTCTTCTCTTCTTCTTTTTTGAAAGACAAGTTGGGGTAGGCAGACCCCTACCAGTTATCTCTTAAGCCTCAAGTGGCAGAGGGATTTGAACCTGGGCTTTCAGCTTGGCACAGGACCCTCTTACCACATTGGATACCACCTCGGCGGCCATACCTATGTCTACCCAATTTGCGTCCAATATAGCCATTTCTTTTTTTTAATGAAGAATCAATTCAATGAAATAGGTCAGACCCATCCAACTTAACGACTGGTCAGCCCTGTTCCTACGAGTGGTTCAGAACTAATCCATGAGTGGCTTAGTTCCTTGAACCCCTTCATTACCAATTTCAAAAATAAAAAGACCAGGCCAGCTATTCATAAGATAATTTTTTTTTTCTGGTGACCGAGCAGACCCGATCCCCATGGGGGACTATAGGGATGGCAGTGGACCGGGGGAAAGCGGGGGCCACCCCGCCTCGCCCCGTTTGGACCAGGGATGAAGGGTATGAAACGGGGATGGAGGCGGGGACGAAGGTTAAAATCCATCCTCGTTCGGGGATGAACGTACACTTTTCCCCGCCCCGCCCCGCCCCTCTTCATCCCTGTTTGAACAGGAGATGGAGGACATGAAACGGGGATGAAGGCGGGGGTGGAGGTTAAAATCCATCCCCATGCGGGTATGGAGGTTCTAATCTTGAGGCGGGGCGGGGGACAAGGTCTCCACCCCTGCCCCGCCCCACTGTCATCCCTATGGGACTAGTAAGGCTCATCCCACCTTCAGCTATTGGACCCGATCTTGATTTGGATCAGTCCTCTAGGTCCATATGCCTTGCATTTTCTTTATTTCGGTCGCATACATCAAGGGACCATTCAATCTGTAACATTCCACTTATAGCAAACCAAATACTCGCAATAAGGCTCACAGTAGAGTATAGTTCATGAGAAACCCCCAAAGGATAGAAAAAATGCACACCGCAACATAGACATATATCAAAGTTAAAGGTTGTATGCATCATGAAAACTGAGACCTATATCAAAGGAAAAAACACGTTTATCTATCAAAATAAGTATCCACGCATCACACCAAATTTTTGTTTAAAATGTTTACACCTCTTCTTCAAAACAGAACAGATCCAGCACATTTCAGGGTTGGTCTGTTATATATATATATATATATATATATATATATATATATATATATATATATCATCTAAGCATAAAATAATAACATTTTTTTAATGATCATCATTGATCAATCCCAGCATAACCAGGGACTGATCCTAATTCAGTTTTACTCCCACGTGGATGACTGATCCAGGTATCAGTTCCGCAACTGATTTTCGTGCTCAATAGGTATGAACCAATATCAACCCCAGTTTAGACTATGATCGATATACAAGTTCAAATTAATCTGCAACTAGACTATGCTCGTGTATACGAGTCTTAATCTACGGGTATCGGATTAGAACCCCTACCTTGTAACTGCCGAAAACCAAAATCGGAACCGCAAAAACTGAATAATGTTGGCATGAACCGAACTCTCACTCCTGCCGTGATTGTTCATCTTTGCCTAGCAACACCTTCAGCACCCTCAATGGCAGCCACACAGCACCAATCTAGCCTAGAAAAATACCTGAGGAAGAGGGAAGAAGGATGTGCAAAACGGCAGCCCCACAAGAGAAAAGATGACTTTCTCTAAAAACATGTGGGAGGAAAGTTAAGACTTTCCTTTTTTTTTCAATACTTTAATTTTTATTTCTTACCTTGTTTCCTTCCAGCCATGCCTATTTGGCCAGCCACCTTGAACCAAAATATTGTGTATGGTGAAGGGGTTAATAGCCTACCATAACGAAATTTTCTATTTTTTTATTCTCTATTTTTATTTAATTCTACCTTAGTCAACAAAAGAGAAAAATGTGTGCTATTTGGAGAATGTCTTCATATTTTAAAAACTGAAATTTTAAAATCTCAAATCCATATCGTGTATCTCATTTTGAATGCCAAAGTTTGACTTTATTTTTTTTCCTTTTGAAAACGTGTGTCTACTTTTTTTTCTTTTTGACTTTATTTCTATTTGAGAAAATGTGTATTCGCTAAGTAACCTTAGTTAAATTTTAAGGACAAATCTTTTTTTAAGAGAGGTTAGATGTAATACCTGCAATTTTTCATGAATATTCTTACAAATAATAATTGGATAATTGTAATGAGAGGTATGAAATAAATAAATTAGATTTTAGAAAAAAAATTAAAACGACTAAGTTGTCTTGCTGACCCTAGTGAAAATAACACTTGAAACCAATTTTAGTAAAAATGGCATTTTCAAGAAGGAAAATTAGATAATTATGACAAATTAGCAATGAAAAGAATTTTATATGAATTTAAAATAATTTGGTTTACATGTAGTGTCATTTCATTTAAAATTAAAATTTAGTTTTAGAAATTTTGGAATCCAAAATACCAAATAAAGTTAATTAATAAAATAAATATTATGGAATAAAACATTGGATTTAAACAACTTGTATAAATTAGTAGAGGCCCATAGGTGGGGTGTCCCCTATAGAACTCATCCTATGTGGCACCTTAAGTTAAAATTAAAACTTTTTAAAACTTTAAAAACAAAAGAGGATTTTAAAAGTTTCCAAAAACCAATTTTTTAAAAGCTAAGTCAAAAGTTTTCAAATTACATGGAAACCCTCTCAGTGGGGGGCGTCCCATCCTAGAAGATTATAGGATGGGGTGAGAAGCCAAAGAACAAAAAAAAGAGATGAAAAGTTTGAAAAAAGAAAAATATTTAAAAGAAAAGAAAAATAAAAGATCAAGTCAAATTGTTTCCCAAACAAGCATGTTTGGATTTTGGAAAATGAAAAGTATCTACACAAAGGGAGGTGTCCAGCCTTGTGGACCCCGTGCTTAGCATTCAAACCATATGATGTACATTAATGTACATCATATGAGTACCTAAACCTTGATTAGCTAAGTAGAACAAAAATAAAATATAATACATATAAAAAAAATGCTTAAGGGAATCAAGAAAAGAAAAAAATAGGAAAAAATATAGGAAGCTTTTTCTAGGGCTGAGATTTAATCTCAGCACCCTAAAAGACATAAGATAGAAAAGAGAAGAATATAAATAAGGAAGAGGGGCTCATGCCCACACTATTTGCCATTTTTGAGAATTTTTCTCTCCCCTCTCTATCTCTATCTTCTTCTTCTTTTTATTTTTCTTCTTTCTTATTCTTCTTCTTCCTCTTTCACAACACAAGAAGGATTGTACTACATGTTGGAGTGAGGCTGAGCATAGATCTGCAGCCACCACACAAAGGGGAGGAGGTAAATCAAATAGAGAAACTTACCTTTCAATGAGCGGAGTTGCTATTTTTGCAAAATTATAGGGGGGTCTATTCTTTACTTGAAGATTGGAACGTGTATACACGAGTTTATTCCGATTCTAAATAGATAAGCCCTACATCAAACCTCTCATTTAAAAATTTGATGTCATATCTATCATATTTATAGTGGAGACGGTTTTCAAGATTGAAGACCATTTCAAAAACTCGATTTCAAGAACAAATAATACCATTTATAACCAAGTTTATCAGTCCATATGACAGCGAAACTAGGTAAATAATGAAGCTATAACTTGTAACTATACTTTGCAGATTCCTCACAAATATTTAAATTCTAAGAAACTAAAAACCGATCTTACATGATAAACAGACATTATGTCATCATCATTTCTATCAAACAAAAGATATATGCATCCGTCATTAATGCAACTTTGCTTCATATTAGCTTCAAGAATTTCAGAACAAACATGAAAGACAAGAATGAACTAACAATCAGCACATGCACCCAAATTAAATTACATAGTGAATGGTCAGATCTAGGAGCAGAGCATCACAACGACAAATCTGCAGTAAGATCCTACTGTGTTTTTTGGTTTGGATTTCACCGCGTTCACAATCCCAAAAAACAACCCATATCAGAACCCCCCAGCTTATCTGGATTTTCACAACTACCAAAATCGAAACCCTTTAGCAGAAATCGAAAACCGCTTTAGCCGAAATGGAAACCCATTAGCAGAAATCGAAAAACCCCATCATATACCTGAACAAACGACACACCCAAACAACTAAAATACAGTAAATCCTACATCTCATGCTCAACTCACGCAGAGAAAAGACAGTAAACCCTACCTTTTTCCGATGAGGAGGCTGATTTAAAATAAAAATTAGGCTCTATACATATATATTTGTATACATATTGAACCTGATATGTATACACATATATAAGTGCAAGAAAGACCCTAGTCTAGAGTATTAGCCAACAAAAAAAAATGTCTATATGTTTTAACCGAATACGAGCAAATCGGGCATAGCTGATTAGCCCAAATTTGATACACAAAGGTTTTTCGAATAAAAACTCTTTATAGATCCAAAAGAGTGTTAAAGAAGTAGAACTCATCAAATCCTACACTGGGGGTCAGTTCAATCCCTAAAAAAGAAAAAATTTTGAGAATGCATAGGATTGTACAAACCGTATGTGTTAGCTTATTTTAAAAAATGGCTTTTGAGTTCAATAGAGGGATATGTAATTATTTTTCATAAAATAAGTTAGTGTTCCTGCTTTATTTTTCTGATTTTGTGGTGTATGTTGTCAATAATAGAAAATTAAAAATATATAATGATTGTTGTGAAAAAAATAATGTAAATGCATGAAATTTTAAAAAAATACTGAAAACTTTTCACAAGAAATATTTTTTGGTAAGACGGGTCGATTTCTTTGTTTAAGGGTTATGGAAATGGGATTTGTCTGCAAGAAAATATGCATTATTAGGAGTTGAAATTTTTAGAATGATGTATGACATGTTGTTAGTAAAAAATCATGAAAATTTCAATTTGATTTGCCTATTTCTGCTCACTCGAATGCATATTTTCCATTATTGTGTATATCCGACCTAACATTCATCCAGTAAATTTCTTATATCTCTCTTGTTCGAAGGAGCTCTTATGAACAGTTTGTTCCTGAATTGTTTACATAACAGTGATAGTTGAAATAAAAAAGTATAGGCAAACACTAAACAAATCATATCTCTCTCGTTTGAAGGAATTTTTGTGAACGGTTTATGGCATCAAAAAGCCAACAGAATTTTCAAAAAAAAATCAAAAATTTAGCTCTATCTGTAGATGTATACAATTCTTTGACAGCCATAACAGTAAGACAGTTCGAGGGTCTGACGGATCCCAAACCGGCTAAAGACCGGGTTAGCAATGAATGCGATATCTTACCAGTATTTGAATATGATTTTATTCTGAAATGAATGATATTACACATGTGGTTCTAACTCTGTTTTATGTTGGGATTGAGTGACCATCTAGGAACACAAATTGAATAAGGTGCTTGTTGCATAACATGTCTTTTATTGTTAATTATTATCGAACTAAACAAATTATGCATGGAATGTAATTGTACATGGATGCATCTATTTGTTTATGATCATTGTCTATTGATGAATGAATATTAAAATAAAAAATATATAAATATGTAATGATGCAAGACTATTAATTTGTATTTAAAATTTGTGCATACATGATCCTGAAAGAGGCTCAAATCTTTAAATTGGATGCGTAGTTTAAGTTGCATGGACTTAATGAATTAAAAATGTTAACCATGTAACAATAAAGCTTGATGTTTATAAATAGAGGGTAAGTGGTATGTCTAACTTTGTGGATATTATTTTTTAATATGAAAGGTTGCTCCTTTCCAGCTACGAAGATGGAGAAAGCCACCATATTAGACTATAGGGTGGAGGGTAAAAAACTCATGAGTGAAAGTCTAATACACTAGGATGACAGTGTTGAGAGTGCTCTCTCGATACAATCGTCTCTCACCTGAGATTGGTGAAAAGTGCCCAGTCAGGCCAAAGCCACAATTGTATAAATACACTGCTTACATCATGGCCCTAATCTAGGTATTTGCTTGTGTTCGTACCCACAACACTAAGAAGTGAAACCTAAATTAATTATATATTTATTTAGTTATGGCATGCATCATTTAAAAAAAATCTAATTAAAGATAATTAAGCAACTCATGCATAAATAATTGTTGTTATGCAATAGTAAGTGCATGTATTCTTAACTGCTTATGCATATTTAAATGTTCATGGATATGTTAACTGATTTTGATTGAATGAAATATACAAGTGTGTATAATTGGTAATCGTGTAAAGCATTGCATTATATAAATGAATGATTGATGTCTTTATGTGTGAGTTGTAGAAATATCGCCGTGCATGCTTGTTTTAATTTACGTGTATTGAATAACACTTTCTTACTGAGGACTTGTTAAGTTTGACCCTATTATGAAAACCTTTTTTTTCCAGGTAATAAATAGATAACCAATACGATGACAGGAGGTTACGACGGGACCTGAGCCAAATCTTTTTCACTTATGCTAATATTTTGGATTGTGGACATTCACATTTTTTTATGGGCTTTGAAAAGACTCTGATATTATTGTTTTAAATTTGTAGTGGACTTTTATTAAAATATAGATGTTGAGATTTAAGTTGATATGTTAAATAGAGTGATGAATCTGTAACTCGTCCAAACCTTTTATCCAATTTCAAATTTTCGTTGTGATTTCTAAAATCATAAAAAAATTATAATTTTTTGGATAAAAAATTGGGGCATTACAATCAGCTGGTTCTTCGAAACTAACTTGGACGAGCTCTCAAAGCTCTTGTGAGGTAAATAGAGTCTTCATTTGAAGACTTCAAAAATCATAGCCTTCACCATCAAATATGAGCACTTGGAGTTGGGAAAGGTTAGTGATGAGGTTGTTTGAGATGGCTGCCATAGTCTTGGTGCAAGTATGGTCTCATTAGATAGTGGCTCTGATACCATTTGTTGGGTATAAGACAAATGCATGCAAAGTGTCAAACCCAAAGTACACAGCAGAAAAGTAAGAAAGAAAATGAGAAGGTTACATAAGGTAGAGTCTTAGGTGCACTTGTAACACTCACTTGAGCTCACTCATACTCACATGTGCACACACTAAAAAGGCACATACATACTTGAAAGAAAACTATTTTATTGAGAAGAAGGATGGAAAGAATTGGATTGCCCAACCCATGGTAAAGGGGGTTTATATAGGACTTAAGGGAGCAAGAAGATAGGGACATTCTACCCTATTTTTAGATTGAGACAAATCATCCCAAGAGCCTCTATTGAGAACTCAACAACCCCTATCTAGAAAATTAAAGAGATTGAAAGAGCTTTTATGACTTATCTAAAATAGGAATAAACTCTTAGGACTTTGAACCCAATTAAAATTTATCATTTAACATGACACGTTGACTAAACAATGTAAAATCTAGCCGACTCTCATTAGGCTTGGTGTCCATCACCTAAGCAATGTCACGAACCTCATTCTTAGGAAAATCTCTATGGGCAAAATATTATGGTGAATTAAAATTGTTATTTTTTTAAGAAAATATAAAGAAAATATTACATATATAAACAAAATAAAAATATTGGTATAAAATTATAAAGAAGAATATAAGAAGATAACCTTGAAATTTTTAATTGAAATAATATTGAAAAGCCAAATTATGTAATATTTTAAAAATATTATATTCTTAGAGAATGTATCATCTATCTAAAATATTGCAATAAAACCACCATATGTTTAAATCAGTGTTGTACTTGTATTGTATCGTACGATATGGTACTAAAAAATATCGTTATTTTTGAGTTTTGTGATACGAGTGTGTAACGTACTTGTATTGAGTGTATTGTACGATACACCCTTGTATAAAAAATGCATTTTCACTACTTTTCACTTTAAAAAATGGGTTAAGGTAAAAAAAAGTATGAGTCAAATTACAAATCTACTCTCCAAAAAAATTTGCCTATGCGTCGCTGCCCTCTACAATCTCTCACAACTTACCGCGAAGTCGGATCTACGAAAATTAAAGATTTATATAAAGGTAGAAATCAGGTTTCACACTCCTCTAACAAAGATGGCATTAAATGATCCGGCATGACAATGGGGCACTCAAGTAATCAATGAAAATTAATTGAGAATCGAGTGCAACTATTGTCATAATATTTTTTATTTATGTAATATGAAAGTATGAGTCTTATGACATGTTCTTAATTGCAAGATATTTAATATTTTGCATTCTTGTGAGATAGTTGATGTTTTATGATGTCTTATACAGTTCATAGAGACATTAATGTTTCATATGTGATTTTATAGTTGTATTTTATGCAATTTATCATTGTTTCATTTGATATGATTTTTAGAATTTTTGCTATTTTTTTCTGACTTGTCTTGATTTTTTTGAAATTTTTTTATTAAAAATGTATGATATTTTATGAAATATATGATACAGTCTTGATTTGGCTTCGACCGATACAGGTAACAATACGATACTTGCAACCTTGGTTTAAACTATTGATGTATCGTCAATTTTTGTTACATAGGGTTGTGTTTGCATCCAAGGACAAATGATATGGTGTTTGTCCCAGACTTGTCAGTCACACCCCTAGCGGTGCAAGCACATCCTGTGCACTGTTTCCAAAGCACTTACACAAGACACTCTTTTGTGTTGTCTAAACATTGTGTGCCCTGCTTATTAAACGCAGGACAACGCTTGGGCGAAGACCGGTCGATCCCTGCACAAAGTGTGTCCCGCGTATCAAATGCACCCTAAACCTTATCCATAGTTACAAAATATTGTCATATCTTTGAAAATCTAGCAATGTTTTGCAATGAGTTTCAGAAACCAATGCAATCCCACAATAAATGTGATAATATAGAAAAATATCGCCTATTTTTATATAGTTTTAATACTTTTATATTTTTATTTGTTTTCTTATATATTTTTAAACTTAAATATGTCAATGTTTTCTGAAATTTTTGTAATAACTGATTTTTTTTAATTTGTTGTGAGAGTTTCCTTTGCCAAAAAAACTCAATAACAAGGTTTGTGACTATGACCTTAATTATCCGAGCTTGTGACTGGCATGTGTTTGTGTTTAGCCGAGCTGAGATCAGGTTTGGCTCATCTTTGAATGAGACAAGCTTAGCAAGAGCTGATTCATGTAAAAAAACCTTTATGTTATTTATACATGGAATATATATGGGGTAACACTTGCTAATGTTGACTTGGCCATCCGAATGAGCTGGAAATCATATATATATATATATACGCGTGGGTCATATTGACCCAATCAGACCTCATGGATGGATTCTTCATGGTCTAAATGCTAGAAACCGACTTTTGGATCATGCGTTTTCAGTGACAAACACGATTTTATGAGCCAAGAAAATATCGCACATTGCAGGCCGTTGATTTTTTCACAGCTCATAAAATCATGCTTACATGTTGTAATCAGATTATCTAATAGCCAATTTCCACTAACTTAAACATGTAAATCATATGTGTAAGATTAGTTTCATGAAAAACAAAAAATATATATATATAATACAAACTACAAAATAAAACTCATTTATATATAGGAAAAGTGATAGCTGCCATCAACGTTTTGACTGCTAGCCAGCACCAATGAATAGGTGTGTTCTCGGGTTGTTTTTCAGAAATCTGACCCTTGGGATGTGTTCAGCGTGGTCGATTTGCTAGGAAATGACATTTAGATCATGTTTTTTCGATAAAAAATAAATTTTTAAGCATTGAATATTTTTTAAAATTATAAACCATTGATTTTTATCTTATAAAAATCTGCAGCCAGTGTATCGGAATCGGACAATCAAAGAGATGATTCCTATAAAATCAAACATGTGCATCACATCTGAATGGACATATCTTAGAAAAGAATAAAAAACTTCTTTCAAAACCCGGTAGGTTGGCAGTAGGCTTGAAAAGTGGTAAGGAAGCAACCATCTATGATATATATATATATATATATATATATATATATATATATATATATATATATATATATATATATATATATATATATATATATATATATATATATATAATTCATATTTTACATGCATTTTTTCATGCATCCTTCTTTTTATTTATATATTTGTGCATATTTTTTTATATTACACTTAAAATATATATCACGTATAAGAAAATATATATTTTTATCTTTACGAGCTGAACACCTTGTATTCGGCCTTGACTCATTTTAGCTCAATGAACTGCTTTTAGCTCAGCTTGCCAGTTGTATGAGTCAAACATGAATGAGAACCTGACGAGCCGATTGTAGCCGAGTCGTGAGCTATTTAGTTCATTTACTCGCAGGTCGGTGGTAGTCCTCATTTGTTTGGGGAGTCAGTGTTCATGACTAGGGGTGTCAGGATATCAGGTTTGGTTCATATCCGTGGAATCAGACTTGGACCCGTTTTTTGGGTATGGTATCAAGTTCGGACTCATCGAGTCTACTATAAGAAAAACTATATTGGATCCGATAAAAACTACATGAACCATATTCGGACCATACCGGGTAAAACCATATTTTTTATCATTTTTACATTAAAAAATTGTGAGTCTTAATCGGAACTCGGGTTGGGTCCGAGTCTGGTATAACATTTCACAAACTATTCATGGGTCCATGTATTAATCAGAGTTTTGGGTCCAAACCCGGGGTCTTAATCAGGTCTTCTTATTTATCACCATACCTGGACCCTATAAGGTTTGGTTTTGATCCAGTCACGGTAAATCCTAACCGTTGACCCACCTATTCATTTACGAGAAGGGGAGCACAAGCATTTGGAGGTAAATAATTATTTGATATGGTTTTGTTCGTACCATGGTAAAGGTGACTTTTTAAGTTAACTATGATATTTAAATAATAAAAATAAAATAATTCCACTAAGTAAGTCGGGGTACTGGTCAGGCCTTTGAAGGCTTTGCAGCACAAGCTAACGCCTCAAGATTCTTCAAGGTGCCACGTCAGCAACAGCCAACTAATCACCAACCTTACGTTGGGGGGGGGAGTGACTTCATTGGAGGGGCATTCTTGACTTTTACATGACGAATAGGACCTTCACAAGGGCCATCTTCCAATGCAGCGCTGCAGCTGTGCTGCAGGGCCTACCTGAATTCTGGTTAGATCCGTCAGCTAATTGGGTCTGACTCAATCATTGTCCGTACCAAGGCCTACCCAAGTGGGTGTAAAATGGATGGGTCCAAACCCAATCCGACTAAGTGATGCGAATATCGGAATTGGTTTTGAGCCCGACTGGATTTTTCATAAAAAAAAAAAAAATACTCTGATGAGAATTACATAAACTAGACCGGGTTTCATACTCGTTAAAAATAGTACTTTTTTAAGATTTTTACATTGAAATTTTCGGATCTCAAACCCAAGTCTGGTATAAAATTTTATAAACAATACCCGACCCATTTAATAATCGGCCCTTATGATCCGACCTGGATAGTTAATGGGACTCTTCCCAGTAACCAAACCCTGATCCTATAGGAATACGGTACGCGTCGGGATCGGTGTGACATACTTTATTTCAGATTGCGTTAAGCGAGAACCTTGAAATTGATGAGGCTTTCAATATTTGGTTTCTTTTGTCCTTTAGAATGAAAGTACATAACCCTTAAATTCAATTCGTGGTTAATTATTTGAAAAAAGGCCCCTGGAGCAAAAGAAAATTACCGAAATATACCATTATCAATCTGTTGCTCGTTAATTAGGAACTAATGAATTTCTTAAACGAGTTTAGATGGAACCGCCCCTGTCCTCAAGGAGTGGCCCAACTTCATCTGAGCCAGGGTTAACCCTTGACTTTTTATCCATTGAAGTTTGAAACTTATGAGAATGGAACCCTGACCAACCGTCTAGTAACCAAAGCCCCTTCCGCTACACCAAACCCCTTGAGCTTCTCATAGTTTTGTTTTTTTTGTTTTGTATATTTTATTCACAAAATGACATCTGTAAGAATACAAAGAAGTTGATTATGAAACTTATAATCACCTGCCTAAACTTTTTTTAGTAGATGATGGTGACACTATATTGATCTCTAAAGATGACAAAAATGGACTTGGGACTTGATTTGATTCGATGACTGTGGTTCAAGTATTGGATTGGGACTATCTATATGAAAACCAAACCTGCATTGATTTGAAACTAGTCATATCTTATTGCTCGAATTTTTTCAAGTGAATCTAACCTTACATACGTGATTTATCTAATTGGTAGGAACTGACTTTTGAATCACAGAAATCTAGTGTGTATTAAGTCTTTTTGGTAATTCAAAAAGCAATGGATATAAATATACTAAATTTTTCTCAACTTAACAAAAGGCATTTTTTTGTGAAAAACAGAATTCAAGGGTGGACAAATTGACTATGATGAACATGAGTAATGGGTAGGTGGGAAATGATTCCTGCTAAATGAGTTTTTCAGGAGTTTTTCATTTTATTTTTAAATTCTGATCCTACAAATGTGATCTATGTACTTGATTTTATAATGATTAGCTCTTGAAGTGTTATATTCCAACACATGGGTGAGTTTTTATAAGGTTAAAAAAATACCTTCCAAAAAACTTTGTAAATTTTCACTACAAGAAAATCATGGATTAGCGACGGCTTATATCCATCGTTAATCCGTCGCTAAGCCGTCGCTAAACAATTTAGCGACGGATTAGCAATGGATAGAGGCCATCGCGAATTTTTGCTCGCTAATTAGCGAAAAAACTTATTTGTCGTTAATTCCGTCGCTAATTTGCGCCAGATTAGCGACGGACATTATCCGTCGCTAAATTTTAAAAAAAAATAAAAAAAAATGATCCCTGTCGGGCGGTATTCCGGCAGCAATAAGCCGGACTTATACCGCACCCGACAGGCATCGTCGTCCTCCGTGAACCGGCGTCATCGTCCTCCGTGAACCGGCGTCACCGTCGTCCTCCATGAGCTGATGCTCTCCGGCGTCGCCGTCCTCCATGAACCGGCGCCATCATCTTCTGTGAACCGGCGTCGCCGTCATCCTCCGTGAACCAGCGTCGCCGCCCTCCGTGAACCGACGTTGTCGTCCTCCGTGAACCGGTGCCAACATCCTCCAGCGATCGCCGACCGTCCTCCGGCGTCGCCGTCCTCCGTGAACCGTCCTCCGTGAATCGGTGCTCTCCGGCGTCGCCGTCCTCCATGAACCGGCGCCGTCATCTTCCGTGAACCGGCGTTGCCGTCATCCTCCGTGATTAACCAGCGTCGCCGTCCTCCGTGAACCGACGCCGACGTCCTCCAGCTATCGCCGACCGTCCTCCGGCGTCGCCGTCCTCCACTCTCATGTACATGCTCTCCAACGCACTCTCCGACGTCGACGTCCTCCGAAGAAGTCGGTTTAAATCGAGTGCGATCGATTTAAATTTCGAAAGGGAGAGAGGGAAAATTTCGCGCTCGGTTTAAATCGAAAATTAGCGAGGGATTTAGCGACGGAATTTTTTCGTCGCTAATTAGCGACGGATTAGTGACGGAAAAATTCTGTCGCTAAATCCTTCGCTAAAATGTTTTTCTGGTATTGAGAATTAGCGACGAAACAATTGTTGTCGTTAATCCGTCGCTAATTAGCGACAGATTAGCTAGAGAAAACTTTCATCGCTAATCCGTCGCTACTTAGCGATGGATTCATGAAGAAAGTTTTCTCTAGCTAATCCATCACTAATTTGCGACAGAAAAAATCCGTCGCAAATTTCCGTCGCTAATTAACAATTTTCTTGTAGTGTTTTGAGGCTCCAACTATCATTTTTTTCATCAAAAACACATGATCAAGTGTAGATTCCTCGCCATGCTCAACACATTTATAGGGTCGAAACTGCGGAAAAAAAATACCGAAATGGCAGAAAAACCCATTTAGCACGTATCTATTTTCTTACCTACGCATTTATCTGTTGAACACATATGTGGGGTCTGATTGAGTCAAAACTACTTTCAACTTATTGATACCATATGCACGTCCGCACCAAAGATTTATCTTTTCTGTTTTTTTTTAAATACAACAATATTTTTGTTATAGTTTTAGCTCTAACTTGACTTTATAGCTATATGTGGTTTGGACTGATGAAAATTATTTTCCGCTGAGGATAGTTCTTCTTCTGATTTCACATTCGAGGTCCAGTTCTGTTTAGCGTTCAAAATATCTCCTATGGCATTGTCGCAAACTTTTGAGATAGGTGTGGACGGATATGAATCTAGATCATAATTGTGTTGTGTCGGGTTACCCACTTAATAAATGGGTCATGTTCGTGTTTGCCACATCCGACTCGTTTAATAAACGGGTGGTGTTCGTGTTGAGGTATTCAGACCCGCCGACCCGACCCGACCTGATTGCCACCCCTAGGTGTGATCTCATTCCCGATTAAGGATAGCGGTCTAACCACAAGAAAACATTGACAAATCAGAACCATCCATTTCTCCATGATTGTAGGATCCACATCATGTGCTCACTGTAACGCCCCAAAATTTTAACCCAAAATTTGAAGATTTTTTTTTTAACAGCAGAAACGAGAAATAAAATAGGGTTAAGCATTTTGAGACATTACGGTGGAGAGAAAACCCAAGACATTTATTTCATTTCAATATTAATGAAAATCATCAGAGTTTTAAATGATATGAACAGTTAAAAATTTCAATGACCCAAGCGATCCCTGGAACAATAAATCCAAAAATCTCGATCCGATGCCTCATCCAACAGCCGCTCACAAATCCTAGTCTTTACTTGAAAAATAGTAAAATGATTGAAATTAGACTACCACGTCTAAGTAGGAAAACCGTAACTCTTAATGCAGGTATATCATGAATCTAGCATGTGACGTGAGTGTCAAGTGGATTTTCAACATATATCTATCAACATATATCTAAACAAGTAAGCAGATTATGCAACAAAAATCAACAATCATAAACCTGAGCATGTAAGCATATTCCATAACAATATTGAGCAAGTGAAGCATATTACGCAACACTAATAAGCAAGTGAGGTAGGTTATGCAATAGCAACTAACAATAACCTACATAACTTTCATGTAATAGTTCAATCATCTCGTATCTACACATTTCAGGATTTGAATTACATCACACGCTCAGAACATAAAGCATGCTAGAAAGAATATGAAATTGTCTCTTTAATGACTCTACTCACTGTGATACCTAATTGTTCTAAATAATGATTATTTTATCTTATCTTATCCCGTGGGTACACACAGGCCAAGGCAACCATCACAAAAGAGAACGTTCAGGAGTATATTATTCAGAGTTGTTTTATTAACCCAAACATTCTAACTGTGACTGAAATCCCAAGGGAGCGGCCAGTGACCGTGAGAACCTCCCAAAGGCCAAAACCAAAACAGGATGCATCCCTAACTTCTGCAGAAGAACAAAGAGCTACCATCTAGGACATATTGGTAGTCCGGGTCCCCCAACTCCGAGGACTGGGGACCAACGAGTCACTTTAGCTCGAAACAAAGAAACATGTCCCTGGAGTTTTGTACCACCTACCCTCTCCAAGGTAAGCCCGAATCTGAGTGAGTTAATCTTTTCATTTAATTATTTTCCCGAAGTATGGGGTATTTTTCCAACTTCCTTCCACTATCCTAGCAGTAGAATTCTCAACCTTAGTCATTTTACCAAGGGGTATAGAACAATCCCAATGCTTTGTCATATTGATTGCATAACCCACTCAAATTGCTCCGGTGCCTTTAAACCAGTCAAGCACGAATGCCCCGATGCCTTTAACCCAGTCGAGCAACAATATTATATTTAAGTTTCTTATCAGTATTATAATCATTGTTCTAATTGCTTCGGTACCTTTAAACTGTAAAGTACCAAGACCCCGGTACCTTTAAACCAGTCGGTCGCACAACCTTTATGATTAAGTTTTCATCATTTTTCTTGCCATAACACACAGGCTAATAGCCCAAATACCTGTATCGGGTATTCAACCCATATTGCCCATTAGGCAGGGTTTTCTCCAAGTGTCTGCCTCGCGGAAAGACACATGTCCATATGTCACTAAGTGCATCATCATATGTTTGGAACCAATATAACCTCATTCCTCAAACACAGTTAATATGCTGCATACAAGCAATTCAAATCATACATTTTCTGACAAAAAACAGTTTAAGCACGTGGTATTTCATGTAGATCAGTCACAACAATAGAGAAACCTGGAAGGATGCAATTTATTGTTTAACATATTACAAAGTCTGATTTGTTGTTTCAACCTTGAAAAACACGCAGACCCAATTTTAGTTTTTCTTGAAAGCCATATAGCATAATCACAGAACTACAATCTGTTTGAATTTGGTTTTATAATTTGACCATTCTCAAATATATTGGTAAACATAGCAGAACCCTAAGTTGTGTGAATCCGATGCAAAAATTTGAACATTCTCAAATACACAATATAACAGAACCTTATGCTGTCTGGATCAGATTTATAATAACAGAACCGTAAATTATGTGGACCAGATTTCCTAATTTGAACAGAATTAATATAACAGGTAGTCATTGTATGGGTCAAATGCTAAGGATTTGACTTACTTCAACCCGTGTTATACAACCTATATTATCTTTCAAGGGTTGAAGTCTGCTTTATTGGGAAAAGATGATAAAACAAGAAAACATGTCAGTTGAATGTTGAACGTCAAGATCTCGCAGTATTGTCATTAGCATAGACTTGATTAACTAAATGGCACGTTCACTATTTCACCATCATTGTACAGAACATGAACAAACTGATCAACATTAGCCAGTAGGCTGAAAACCTACAACACATCAAGGACAAAATACCTTTGTTTATTAATTCAAGATTTTCATTAAAGACAACAATCTCAATAATGACTGTAACTTTTACCATAAATCATGAGTTTTGGACATTTATTCACCAGAAAATCATACAGGGTTTACATGCGGACATAAACTGTAATGCTTTACAAAGAATTTTTGTAAGGTAATCCTTTAACAGTCATTATAGATCTCATGTCTAAAATGTTGATTGCACACATCTTAGTAGCAAAAGAAATTAATACAAGAAACACGTGCATATCAAGTCCATCTCCAGGCATAATTCAAATAAATCAGCACAATCATAGTGTCACCTTCATATAAATTTGCCAGAACATAACAATAGACTGATCTAATAATATGTATAACAAAACACACAAATTACTGAAGAGACAAAACCATACCATACTGAACAAAACCAACAGCTAAACTACTCATATCCTTCCTACCAAACACCCCTGCCAAAACAATTCATCACTCATTTCACTCCAAACTTAAAACAAAAACATCCCATCGAATCTTCCAAGCCTATAAAACTAGAACAAGAACATCTGGATTTCACTGTTGCCGAAAATCCCCAAGTTTGTTGATTTTTGGGGTTTTCCCACAGTCGTGATCAAATAGGGTTCCATGACAGCCAAAAATATATTAATCAAGTTAGATTTCAGCAACCATAACCCCCATATTCCATTCGAATTAGAGTTGTACACAAAACCCCCCCAAATCTGGGTAGCAGCCAATGGAATCTCAAACACCTGCATCGAAGCATGCAATACACAGTAATTTTCGGCATGACAGAAACACCAACAAACAATAGATCAATTGATATCTAATTAGAAAGGGGGTATCGATCTCTACAAGAACCCCTTTCTAAACTACCTACGAAAATCCAGACTCCTTCCCTCGACAAACCCCATCTCATTCAAGATATCAATCAACACCTACAATAACAGCACATGATCCTACTTGTCCGGCGAGGAGAGGTTGCTGTCGAGAGACGATGGTCGGTCGGCCTTGTTGTTCCACTACTGCGACACCGATCGAGAGAGAGAGAGTGAGAGTGAGATGAAAAGCTTGCCGGCGTGGGGTCTCCTCCGACAAGCCGAGGAGGTCGAGGGAGTACGAGAGGGAAGAAGGAACGACAGCATCGCTGCCGGCGGCTGCGCACCATCACTGCCTCCTCCTCTACATGATACAACCTGCGTTAGGGTTCTGAGAGAACCCTAACGCCCCTTCTTATCGGGTAGGGCCTGTAGCAGCCCCACCCCCTTTTTAACTTAAAACCTTTTTTTCGTGATTTTGTTTTTAACGCACCGACGAGTGCAAGTTTGGTTCGACTGAACCCGCACCCGTGACCCGCCACAGTTGGATCCGATCGCGATTTGGATCCGTGACCCAACCATTGTTTGGGTTTGCAGGTTGGATCCATATGGATCTAACTGTGGATCCAAATATATTTTATTATTTATTATTTTATTTTATTTTCCTATACATATGTATGATATTATATATATGTACCCCCCAATTGATATGGATCCGTTTACGTTAATCAAAAATTGACATAACTTAATATGGATCCAGGATCCATTGTGCTTCGTAAATCTTTTTAATAAATTTGGATCCAGAAATCTAGAGTTTTAATTATATGATTTGGAACTATGGATCCAAATGAATTATTATGGATCCAACTAAATATACATCGATCCTTACGGTTTCCATACAAGGATTCAGATTAATATTGAAGTTCCGACGAAGATCCAAATGAAATGTTATGGATCCGAACATCACCTAGGCTATACCAATCCCACTAAAGTGTTGTAGACCCAATATAGAAATTTTACCATTAAAATTTTGATTTAAACTTCGTTGATCCTCTTCATTCATCCTGGATCCAATATCAAATTTGATCCCGATAATGAGGATCCATTACCAGAAATTCAATCCATTTGACCGAAATCCATTATTAAATATTCAATTTAAGGTTCGTGGTCCGATATCTAAGATCCAAATGGAATATCGGAGTTCTAAACAGGATATTTGGGATCCAACATTGAAGATCCAAACAGGTTATCCAAGATCCAATTACGAATAAATAATTAAAACAATAAAATATTCTTGTATCACCTTAATGACTTAAAAATCTAAGTTTATTTTTCTGATAAAAATTGCGGGTATTACACTCACCCAGGATCTATGAGCAGTGTGCCCATGTGATCACGATCGTATCAAAAGAACAGACCAACACGATAACATTTTGTTGCATAAATTGCAAAAAAGTTAAATAATAGTCCTTTTCATGGAAAAAGCATCCTTTGATGTTGCCCGACTCAAGATTGGACTCGGACCGGGTGAATGACAGCTTACCAGCTTACACCACTTGGCATTGACTCAAACTGTTGTGAGTCATGACCTCTTGGCTGTGTCTTTCAAGCCCTTGACCGAACCTTCTGAGCTCACATTCTATTTGGCCCAATTTATAAAACTCTAAATTTACACCATAGATCACAATTACCAAAAGCTCCTCTCTAAGGAAAAGAGTGTCATGAAGCGTGCTTCTCACTCCTTGAATTGCTTCTCCTTCGCTTTTATTTCATTTTCCACTCATTCTTTTGGCTTTTCCCTTTCCTTGCTTCCATCTTATTTTTCTATATTTTTTCACTTTCCTCTCGGTTCCTAATTATTTTTCTTGTGTCTCTCTCTTGTTTTCGCATGTGCTTTCACAGTTACTATAATGCCTCGAAATTGTAATCATTAAATTTTAGAGAAAACTTTTTTTTTAAAAACAACAGAAACAACTTTCTTCTTTGGGTTAAACATTCTGGGCAGGTTACAATACAATCAATTATCATAACTGAATTAAAATGTAAACATTAAGATGTAATTCAGTTTCAATAATTTAAAATACATATAAGGGTATTTTAATAACAATAATTATTTTTTGAAAACTAACCTTAAGAAAGGAAAAGACTAGCTTTCGATGCCGCCTAAACATTTTGCATTCGCTCCGTAATTGTACCATAATTTACCTGAAACCTCATAAAATGAGTTAGACTCGTGAATGTCTGATAGAAAATAACATACTTGCAATAAATGCACGATATCATAATACATTCAAATACAACCTCATATATTAATCATGTACTACACATCTTAACAAACAATAATATAAAATTATGCTAACAATTAAAATAGCAGATCAATTTAAAGTATATCCATGCATGCTAAAATTTACATCAATACAATAGATTATGCACGTGCATGAACATTTACAAAATACATGAATATATACAAGATGAGTGAACTTACCTTTCCAGTGTTGTGAGTTCTTCATGAATGAATAAGTTCTTAGCTTCAATTATTATTTTCTTTGTATGTTATGTTCTATCTATATGCAATCACAATCTTATTTCATTTGTTAATATATGTTTGTGGGTACAACATAGACTCTCCCAGTATAGAAGTATGACTCAGGTTAGTATTTTCAATCAATTGTGTCTTATTAACTTGTATAACACCCCAATTATATATATTTCGGAGAGAAAATATAATTTTATAAAGAGAATTTTCAATTCCTGCAATCTCGAAATATCAGATTTTTTTCATTAGTCTTACCTACCACACAACAGATAAATTGTGACAGTTCTCCTAGTTACTAGTCCTATGGATGGAGGACAAAAGTAGCATTCTGTGCTAATCTAATATCTCACAGAACTGCCAGTACCATGCTTACTCTCTCAATAAGACCCAAGAGAATTAATTTATTTTGATTTCAAAATTAACTCTCATGTTATCGTATCAATAAAAACATGCAACAACATTGAGGGTTCATATGCAATAATATTTATGGCATTCTATGCATGTTTTTGATTAGTCTCTATCATAAAATCAATACAATAATGCAATCATTATGTATTTACATAGTCGAGGTAAGCTAACTATTCATATATATGCATGCCCAATTTAATCAATAATGAAATGCATCTAGTTAACATGCATATCAGTTCAATATCACATTTAAGCATCAATAAATATGTTGCACAAAGTAAAATACCAGTAGGCATCAACATATGTCATATTGTGCAGTTCAGAACCATGTTAACTCGATTTTGAAAAACTCATCAAAAAACACATGAACCAAATTTAATCTCAATATTTTACTATGATTGCCCCAATATCTTATGAATAGAGTCTAATAAACATAACTGCAAAATTTATCATAATAAAATCAAGAAAATTCTAGGATTGAACCCTGTTTAGAAAAAATATCAGACAGATCTTGTCAACTGCAAAAATTTATTCCGATTTGAAAAATTCTCAAGATTTACAAAAAAATCTTTTGATAAAATATTTTTTACAAAATCTTGTTACAAATGTCACCTTTCACTCAGATTTTTCATAATTTATTTTAATTAAGGTTTTAGAGCTTTTAAAATATTTGGTTAAAAGAGTCCTGCTGATAGGGCAAAAAACCTATGCTATGTTGCAATAGATGTTTCGACCTCAAAACTGAACCAAACATAATGAAACAAGATTCTAAATTCAAGCTTTTGATGTATAGAATACTCTAATATTTTATTTTTTATTTATTGACTCATTTGCATAAATATATTGATTTTTTTTCTGAAACTAGTTAGAACAAAAAAATAAAGACAGAATAACAAAGATTTATTAGCCAAGAATAAGAATCATGTTGAAATTCAAATAATCACGATTTTTGATGCTCTTAACATATTTACAAAATTATACAATACATTTTTAATCATATTTTTGCTAATCTTGCTAAACATTAACATACATCGTCCAAGAATCATAAAAACTTCATGATATATATATCAAATATAATTTCATCTATCCAAGAATCACAAGAATCCTTAAATAACATGAAATCATGGTTCATCTATGCAATAACATGCTCTTTAATTATGCTACACATATATTAATCTATTATATATGATCAGATTAAATTTTTTTAACATGAAACATCAAAACACAAAAATGTTTTTGGCAAAACCTTCTTTAAAATGATTTTCACGTAATTTTAATCAAGATCTATGCAAGAGACAAATTTATAACATCAAGATCTATGAAAAAAAACTAAAAAACATTCTTCCATATTAATTATGCATGCCGAACAATTCAATAAAATACAATTATATCTATTTACACATTTTTTGCTTTTTAGGGTTTTAAAACAAGTTTTTTTTTAAATCATTTTCTTAAAACCGATCTTCCAAAATGTTGTTTGGGGTTTTCAAAAATCTTTTTCATGTAGATACAACAGTCATAGATGTTATAGGCATAGATTACATGTAGATTCAAGTTATAGATAAAAAAGAGGGTATGCTAATGCATCCCGAAAATCGAACATCATGAAAGTAGAGAATCTCTACCCAAAATATGATTTTCGTAATGATACCGTTGCTTTTTCTTCCTCACTCACCTCATTTTGGGATGATTTTGACCTTCACCAAAGTTGTTGCAGGTCTTTAATGGAAGTTTGAACCACCTCTAAGGTTAGGAGAAAGAAGAAGATGTGAGGGAGAAGAGAGAAAGAGATATACTTTAATTGGGAGTGATAACTAACCTTGTTATCCCTTCTCAGGGATGGGCTTAGACAATAGTCTCATCTCTATTATAAGAGGTTAATATATATTAGTTTTCTTTATTAATTAATTAATTAAATAAATTATATATCCTAACTTATTAAATTTTAAAATTAATTAAGCTAGAGAAGAAATGTAGGGTCTTCTTATCTTGGCTTGAGCTCGAGTGATATAGTAACATTCAAGGAGGCCTACAAACCTAAAAACTCTATAAAATATGATGTTTAAATAATCAATTTGATAGCCCTCGAAATATAAATCATCATGGTAGTCTTAGATTTAATCGTGTGGACACAGATCAACAAAAAAATTTAGTCAACGCCGGCAAACATTGATTTTCAACCTACAATTAGGCATGAACTTCGGTCAATGATAAAACACTCAAATCAACACCAATTTAGGCATGTAGATAGTTGATTTCGATGCCCTCGAAATAAAGAATACTAATGTTGATTCTGATTTAATAGGTGAGCCACAGATCAATCAAAATTTTTGTCGAAATAATAATGACATTGTTCGAAGCATCGCACCCTCTGGGTCCAATCCAATGATATTGGATCCAAATATCATGAGTTATATTCAATCCAATCCATCCCTAAATTGATCCAAATGTCATGAATTATATCCAACCAAATCGGGTTGGATCCAAAATACAGTTTGATCAATTTTAAACAACCAAATTCTAAACCTTATCTAAATTGAAAACCCAAAATAGAAGTCAGTTAATTTTAAAAATTATCTTTTTTAATTAACTCATAACCAAATCATAAAATCAGATCTTCACCAAGATCTACAACTCATAACAGACCTAACTAGAGTCTTAGTTCAATTTAAACTCTTGAATTTTGCCTGAATTTAACTCAAATTTAAATTAAATTTTGTTTGAATTTAAAAGTTAAAACAAAATTCACAGGTGTTACAATTGCTTTCAAAACAAATCTGACTTCATGCTTCTTACTACTTTTTAATACTCACTTTCCTTCTTCCGCTTTACCCAATGCTTCCCATATCCGCTTCGCTTCCTAGCAACTATGATATGGATTCATCCTAGTTGAGCCAAAATGTGTGAGCCTGCTGCCAACCAGATGTCATGTGCTTTGACTAAACCATTCTACCGTCAACCAGTGAGTTCAAAAAAATTGATGGTCTGTTGACCGTGCCAAGTGCAGTCAGGATTCAGATCCGGCGAGACAAATTGTATGGGGGAAGAGGACCACATCATAAAAGTAGTATGAAGTAACCCCACGAAAGATGCTTGATTGAGACTTGTTTGAGCCAGAGGTCATATTGATACCCACTGGATCTTTGACCAAGGTCTATAACTCGGACGGCTCTCTGCAGCTCGGATCTAATCCAGTCATGGAGCCGAGTCGATTCGGATACAAAGTCAATGAAAAGGAAGTGTGGCATCTTGCATACCAACGCATTGAAAAAAGTGGGGGTAAACCTGTAGTGTTTCTGTCCATGGTTGCGAAAAATTGGATAAATCCTCGCTTAGATTTGGGTAGCAAATAGAGTAAATTGGATAAATCCTCTCCTAGATTTGGGTGGTAAAGAGTCTCTCGTGTAAAAGGTAAAGATCCACAAAGAGAAAATACAGCCCCATTCTTTCTCTCTCTAGAGGCCAAGTTTCTCTCTCTAGAATCGATGGGGTTGCTCCAGAGCCCCAAGCAAGCAATTTTCTTACCCTTCTCCACCCTCTTCATCGACAAGCACACGCCAAAAAGTCTCTCTCTCTCTCTCTCTCAGAGCCATCTTCTCTTTATAGAGTCCGTGCTGGTTGCTGCGCAGCTCTGATGGTCACTCCCTCTCATTGAAAAAGCTTAGCAAGAACCCATCTCTCTCTCTCTCTCTCAGAGCCATCTTTAAGGGGGGCGACCATGTATTCGAGCCAGTCGCAGATGTCGAGCGGCCTGATGCGGTACAAGTCCGCACCGAGCTCGTTCCTGGAGAGTCTCGTCAGCGGAACAGGGGAAGAATTCCATGCCGAGAATTTGATGGGGAGGTTCTTCTCCGGCCACTCCTCCTGCCTGACCTCCGAGTCCAGCTGCCGGGTCACCGCCTCGCCGTCTGCCGCCACGCTGGATCTCGAAGAGATCGAGCCCGCCCAGAGGGAGGCCCGGCCGCCGGCGGTGGAGGAGGATCCGAAGAAGGGCCAGCCATATGGTGGTGGGAGCGGGTTCTGCGAGTCGGAGGTTGTCTTTCAGGGTGGTGGTGGTGGTTGTGCTCGCGCTAGTGACGGTGGTGGTGTTGGGTCTTCCACCTTAGGCCATGTGGGTGTGGTGAATTTTGCATCGGCTAGTAGTAATTTCAAGAACTCCCTCACAAGGCACAGTAGTTTTCCTGCTGGCTTCTTGTCCAATCTCCACCTGGAAAATGGTAAGGTCCCATCCCATCATTGTTTAATTCTTTTGGAAAATTAACCTGTTTGGTTTGTTGGTGTTCTTGCTATTGTTGAGAATTTGGATTGCCATAGATAATAGATTTCCTTTCCCATCCTTTATTCTAAATTCACGTGTTGTGGGTTTTCTGCTATGTTGGGGATTGCTATAGATTTTCCCCTTTTCGGGAATACTTGGTTGGTATTGCTTTGGTGAATGAATTCCTTATTTTGAGGGTGGGTTGGGGGGGTGGGCGCGGTTTTATTTTTTTGTAAAAGAAGGAACTTCTCTTAGGCTTTGGCATTGGAAGGCATGTTTACTATTCATTTCTTTCATTAATTTTCCAATTTAAATGAAAGAAATGAATACCTTATGCTCCGGTGCTCTGGGAATACCTACTCCCACATACTAGAAATCATGGTTGTAGGTTGTATCTTCTCAATGAAACTTTATGGATGTACTCAACATAGTATATTTGATAGGAATCATGCTTTGGATCATGTTTTTTTGACATAAAAATAAATTTTTTTAATTCATGAACTTTTGATATATTGTGAGCCGTTGATTTTTAAAGGTCTTAAAAAACATACATGTATGCTATAATCACATGATCCAAAACTTGTTTTCTACTAAATAATGCTTATAGATCATATCTAGTCTGATCAACACAAAAAACTTAAGAAATTTGAATATCTAAAGTTTTTATTAGGTGGGAGTCAGTGCTCCGGGAGCACCTTATCATTACCATTTATAGAAGAGTATGATAAATGCATATGGGTTCAGAACCAGTTTGGTTCTGGTAGTGACCAATTTATTACGTCTTTATTAAAAAAAACACTGAATAAAACTCTTAATCTTTATCAATCTTCAGTTTTGAGATGTTTGAAATCATGACCTTTTTGTCATTTATTCTTATGGTTACTCTTTATTAATGTCATTATTGAGAGGGGGCGAGTTTAGACCTGGATTACCAAGGAAAGGGTGAGCTTTACGTTTGTTGACAAAGCTTGATATGGAGATTAGTTAGTTGTTGTTTTTACCAGAAAATACCATAACTTTTGTTTTGTGGGGAATCACAGTAAGCGTGGGGTTAAGGCCATCTGACATTCTTAATAGAGACCATGAGGGTGGTTGTCATTTTATATAGATTCTGGACTTTCTTAAATGACCAATATATCCATGGGTGACAAATGGGAAGACTAGTATTTGAATTTTAAATGATGGTTCTGACCTTGATCTAAATCAAACGACCAAAATAACCCTCTATGTGCTTGTCGAAAGTAATACTTTACCTTCTCCCGTGGTTAATTTGATCAGCTGGCCTTGGGATTTGGACATCTAGCAGTGAAATACATAGGTACAAGCAAAATTTCCTTTGGGGCATGGAAATAGAAAACAAGAAAATCAATGTGTCGTGTGTGCCACACATGCTAACCTATGTCACAGGAACTCGGCCAACTGGGTGCCGCACCCGCGTCGACGCAATGCAGGTGCGCGTGCGGCACTCGGTGTGGTCAACCTGACCCTGGGTGTGTTGACTACACCCAAGGTCATTTATGTCCAACTTTTGGACTTTATATATATATATATATATATATATATATATATATATATATATATATATATATATATATATATATATATATATAATTTTTGCCGCACCCCCGCACCCAAGTTTTTTGAAAGTGCCGCACCCCCGCACCTGCACCCATGTGACATAGATGCTAACCTTATGATGTGAGGCCCCTTCCATTTATCTTTCTCTGTCGTAATCTCATTATGAATTTATGTGGATCACCTATGGTACCCAAACACTCCATTTTGCCCTCCATATCCGTGTCGACACGCGTATCCCCGTATCGACACCCGTATCCCCGTGTCAACACATGTATCCCCGTGTCGACATGCATCGACACTTGGACACACCATTTTATCTTCCGTACATACAAGTTTGTATTTAATTTATAATTTATAATTATATTTTCGGTTTATAATTTTATATTTTCAGGATATAATATATATTTTAGATATAAAATTTATATTTAGATTATATTCAGTTTATTTTGTATTTATATGATGCTTAATATATATATATATATATATATATATATATATATATATATATATATATATATATATATATATATATATATATATATATATATATATATATATATATATATATATATATATATAGTCGTGTCCCCATACCCACATTTTTTGGAATTGCCATGTCGCACCCATTCCTGCACCCGCACCCGCACCCGCACCCGCACCCTCTTCCGCACCCACACCCGCACCTGCACCCGCACCCGCACCCGTACCCGTACCCGTACCCGTACCCAAGTGACATAGCGGATCACCATTTATGGGTGCATGCATGTCTCTTGTGTGGATGCATGTACCTATTTATGTGCAGCTTGCCTTTATGACAAGGATGTCCTCTTTTACTAGAGGACATACATGGCTCTAAATAATATGAGAGGTGCTAAGACGTAAATAATATGAGAGGTGCTAATACGGCATTTCCTGTGCCTGTGGTGTTTGTGTTATGGTTCTTTTCCTAAAGATGACACATTAACCTGTCTTAGTGTTTGAATAAGGGTGCCTATAGGGTTGGTTACTGCATTTAATGCTGTTGGGTGTCATTGGATTTAGTTTGATCTAGTGAAATAAGCATGAATATGTAATGTAGTTTCAGTTTATGTTTGCTCATGCAAGAAATCATATCCCCTGAGCACTGGAATAGGGGATGGCCAGAAGGATGGAGAAGCAAGCAGAAGGCAAAGGCAACAGAAGAGTGGAAGTGCCCCATCATTTCTTGGCCGTATGAACTAATATTCTCGGTTCATTGTTGGATCCTTAAGGAAATCCATTCAAAGATCTTTTGAAAAATTTGCATTCTTAAGGACCTTCCACTTATGTTTGTTATTAAGGCCACTAAACTTTTATTATAAAAGGTGACACGTTTGCTCGCAAACTCACTCTGGATCTTCACCTAACTTATAGAAAGAAGAATTAATTTCCATCTAGACTCTGTACATGTATTAAAGTGTCTTGCTTCAATTAGAAATGGAAGATGGAGCAAGACAAGGGAGATGGGTTTGTTCTTTTGTTTAAATGTTCAAATGAAGTTTTGGTCTATCCATTAGTTCCTTAATCAAGATAATTTGGAAGTTTGTTGATGGATCCAACCGAGATGGGAGGTTTCTGACAATCTAACAAGCCTACCCCACAGAAGATTTTTTTTGCAACTTTAAAGTAGTTTCAGTATTCACCTCCAACTCTAAGAAAAGGTGGTGAACTATACTATACTTTTTAGTAAGTAGTGCCACCTTCGTTTGTGCGAGAAGATAAAGGGAGCCACTTTAACGGTCAATTATACATGGCCAATCGTGTGTGTGTGTGTGTATTACCAAAAAAAAAGAAAAAGGAAAACTTTGATGAATTCCTTGGTTTGTCTTATCTCAAATAAAGATGAGTAGTTGCAATTTATGTTTGCTCATGCAAGAAATCATATCCCTTGAGCACTAGAATAGGGGATGGCCAGAGGGATGGAGAAGCTGAAGGAAAAGGCAACAGAAGAGTGGAAGTGCCCCATCATTTCTTGGCCGTGTGAACTAATGTTGTCAGTTCATTGCTGGATCCTTTAGGAAATCCATTCAAAGATCTTTTGAAGAATTTGCATTCGTACGGGCCTTCCACTTATGTTTGTTATTAAGACCACTCAAATTTTATTACAAAAGGTAGCACATCTGCTTGCAAACTCACTTTGGATCTTCTTCAACTAACTTATAGAAAGAAGTAATTTCCATCTGGACTCTGTACCTGTAGTAAAGTGGCTTGCTTCAATTAGAAAAGCATGATGGAGCAAGACAAGGGATAAATGAGTTTTTCTTTTGTTTAAATGTTCAAATAAAGTTTTGGTCTATCCATTAGTTCCTTAATCAAGATAATTTGGAAGTTTGTTGATGGATCCAATCGAGATGGGAGATTTCTGACAACCTAACTAGCTTGTCGCACAGAAGAATTTTCTGTAACTTTAAAGTAGTTTCAGTATTCACCTCCAACTCTAAGAAAAGGTGGTGAACTATACTGTCCTTTTTAGTAAATAGTGCCACCTTTGTGTGTGCGAGAAGATAAAAGGAGCCACTTTAACAGTCAATCATATATGGCCAATCGTGTGTGTGTATTAGCGAAAAAAAAGGAAAACTTTGATTAGTTCCTTGGTTTGCCTTATCTCAAATAAAGTTAATTAGTTGCAATTTATGTTTGCTCATGCAATAAATCATATCCCTTGAGCACTGGAATGGGGGATGGCCATATGGATGGAGAAGCAGAAGTAACGGCAATAGAAGAGTGGAAGTGCCCCATCATTTCTTGGCTATGTGAACTAATATTCTCCATTTATTGCTGGATCCTTTAGGATATCCATTCAAAGATCTTTTGAAAAATTTGCATTCGTATGGACCTTCCAATTATGTTTGTTATTAAGACCACTGCAATTTTATTCGAAAAGGTGGTACGTCTGCTTGCAAACTCACTCTGGATCTTCTTCACCTAACTTATAGAAAGAAGAAGTAATTTCCATCTAGACTGTGTACCTGTATTAAAGTGGCTTGCTTCAATTAGAAAAGCAAGATGGAGCAAGACAAGGGAGAAATGAGTTGTTCTTTTGTTTGGTAACCAGTTGCAGGTAGCCCTGTAGGACAATAAACAAAGTGGATGAGCTATAACTCAAGCAATTTTATGGTGAAGCTATTTCCTGAGAGATTTCAAAAATAATAATTTTTCCAAAAGAATCTTTGCAATTTTCTAAAAGAAAAATATATTAAAATCTCAAAATAAGAAAGTTACATCTTGTTAATGTTTTGCAAGAATATAAAATAAATATGTTGAAAGTTCAATAAGGTGGAAAAAAATGAGGTGTCAATCAAACACTTTGTTGACATTGAAATGAAATAAAAAAATCAAAGTGCAAAATTTTCTTGATATTTTCCAATATTTTGAGATCTTGGGATGTTTCTAATACACATGTGTGCATGCCTTTTTCTGCACAAACTATGCACCGGTGCTATTTGGGACACATCACTTCCATATTTTTATATGAAAAACCAGTGTTGTAAGTATCGTACTGTATATTATGATATGGTACAATACATATTTTTTGAAAATACGATATGATACACACTTGTATCATGATACTGAGTGTGTATCACACATATATCAGGTGTACCGTACGATACACCCCTGTATCATGCCATATCATACGATACCGTTTTTTAAAGGCCTCTTGAGGGCCGACTTCTCCATTTGTCTATGTAATATCGCATATTTTTTCATGATTTTTAATTTCAAAAAGTATGATTTTTTAATTTAATATTTAATTAAATTAATAAAAATCATGGAAAATATATTTAAAAATAGGTGACATCAGCTGGGTTTGGGTGTAGCCCAGAGCCCACTGACAAGACCTAGATGAGCTAATTATAATTTGAGAATTTTTTGTTTTAACCTTTAATTTTGAGTAAAACTCGAGTGAAATTCAGGTTAAATTCAAGCAAAATTTGGAGGCGAAAATCAGGTATGTATATCGTTAGATGTGCCTCGTAATTCTGAGCAAGTTGGTGTCCTATTTTTTGTGAAATCTGGTTACGGTTGGCTCGAAAATCACATTTTTAAAAAATGACTGCCTCTATTTTTGCCTTTTTCTAGATTGGATCAGAATGAATCCACTCCGTTTGATCCAAGCTAATATGGATCTGGACTCAGTCTAGGATCCATATTAACTAGGGTTTGGTTAAGGTAGGATCCATATGGATTTGGATCTTGGATCTAGATCTAGATCCAAAATCCGTATATGTCCAATTTAAAATTTAAATTGGGTTAGAACTCTATTCTATGAAGTCTTCCAGAGGGGGTGAGACCCTCTGGAATATTCTTTGAATATTATATTAAATAAAATAATAAAATTATAATAAAATTATAATAAAATTATAATAAAATTATAATAAAATTATAATAAAATTATAAGATAATATCTAGAAGAGGTTTGGTAGAACTCTACTCTCTAAAGAGCTCTCTAGTGGGGACGTCACCCTCTAGATAAATCTAAGATTAAAAAAATAAAAAAGGAAAATATTAAAATAAAGAAGATAAAACTTTAGAAAACATATAAAAAGAGGGTTGGTCTCCTCTCTCTCTAGAAATTGTGATTCTAGAGAGAGAGGGAGAGAGTTAGAGAACCCCAAACTCGGGGGAGAGAGAGAAAGAAAAAGAGAAAAGAAAAAAGAGAAAAAAAGGAGAGGAAAGAAAAGAGAGAAGGAAGAGAGAAAGGAAAGAAAAAAAGAAGAAAATCCAATTTTCACCATACATTTGTCAAATTTTCGATCTTTTTAAGCTACGATTAAGGTATGGGTTTCTCTTTAGGTTCTTATGGGAAGAAATATGTTTAAATCTAGTTCATGTATAAGTATTAGAGGAAAGAAGAGAAATCAGATTCCAAAATAATATATATAAATATATTCAATGTCGATTTTTAGGCATATGTGCATGTATTTGCATAGATGTCAATTTTCCCTTCGTGTTGACCAGACATGCGAATATATATATATATATATATATATATATATATATATATAGCCTTGTCGATCTTGGTATTTGATGATTTTTGTTCATGTTCTAGAAAAATATTGATCAGATTTTGATCTGATTAGATTTGCCAATTTCAGCATATAAGCAAAATCTGATCAGATCTGCCATTACGTTGTGTTTGAGCAGTCTAATCAGATCTGCCAATTTGCTAGGCGTGAGGAGTCTGATCAGACTTGCCTACATGCTGTGTGTGAGTCTGATCCGCCATGCTAATATGTTATTTCTTTATGTTGTTATCAGGTCTGTCAATATGTTATTCTTGATGCTGTTATGAGACTTGCCATATGCTATTTTTGATGCTGTAATTAGATTTGCCTATATGTTATTTTTTATGTGTTATTAGATTTGCCTATATGTTAATTTTTGAGTCTGTTATTAGACTTGCTGAGATGTTGCGTGAGTGAAATCTGATTCGATCTGCCACTGTGATGCGTATGTGTAATCAGATCAGATCTGTACTATGTTATGTGTATGCAATCCAGTGTTATAAAAAACGCGCCTTAAGGCGCGACCCTCTGTGCCTCAAGGCGTTTTTTTTTTTACAACAAGATTTCTTAGACATGATCAACAAGATTTTTGTAGGTTAATCTCATATATTTTCCAGTTATTTCAGTTATGTAATCAGTTTCTTAGTATATTACTATATTTTAACTTTTGTTGGTTAATCTCGTATATTTTTCAGTTATTTCAGTTATGTAATTAGTTTCTTAATATATTTTAACTTTTGTTGGTTAATCTCATATATTTTCCAGTTATGTAATCATTTTTTAGTTACTTTTATATGTTAATCTCATATTTTTTAGAATAATCTCATATATTTTAACTTTTGTAGGTTAATCTCATATATTTTCCAGTTATTTTAGTTATGTAATCAGTTTCTTAGTATATTTTAACTTTTGTTTGTTAATCTCATATATTTTCCAGTTATGTAATCAAATTTTTAGTTACTTTTATATGTTAATCTCATATTTTTAAAATAATCTCATATTTTAACTTTTGTTGGTTAATCTCATATATTTTCCAGTTATGTAATCAGTTTCTTAGTATATTTTATCTTTTGTTGGTTAATCTCATATATTTTCTAGTTATGTAATGATTTTTTAGTTACTTTTATATGTTAATCACATATTTTTTAGAATAATCTCATATATTTTAACTTTTGTAGGTTAATCTCATATATTTTTCAGTTATTTCAGTTATGTAATCAGTTTCTTAGTATATTTTCACTTTTGTTGGTTAATCTCATATATTTTCCAGTTATGTAATCAATTTTTAGTTACTTTTATATGTTAATCTCATATTTTTTATTACTTATTTGAGATTTTCTATTTCTTATTGGTTGTTATTTCATCAATAAAGCATTTCTTTATTTCTTTATATTTTTAGATATTTTTTTTTTATAATTTTTTATAATTTTTTTAAAGTTTCCAAAAAAATATTTGAGGCTTACGCTTTACGCCTCAAGGCTTACACCTTGCCTTGGTTTTTGGTGGAGCGCCTCGCTATGCCTCAACGCTTTTTATAACACTGATGTAATCAGATTAGATCTGCCACTATGTTGAACATATTCAATCGGATCGGACTGCCGATGTGTGTGCATGTGCAATCTAATCAGACTATTGATGTGTGTACATCTGCAATTTGATTAGACTGCCGATGTGTGTACGTGTGCTAGCTGATCAGACTGCCAATATGTGGTGTGTGAGCAATCTGATCAGATTGACAGATGTGTTTTGTGCTAGTAATCTGATCAGATTTGCTAGTGTGCTGTGAGTGAGCAATCTAATCAGATTTCCCAATATGTGTTGTACTTGCAATCTGATCGGATTTGCCAATGTGTGTGCTTGTGTATTCTGATCAGAGTTGCCAATGTTTTGTGTGGCAATGTGTGTGCATGTGCATTCTGATCAGATTTGCTAAAGTTTTGTGTTTGTGCAATTTGATTAGATTTGACAATGTTTGTGCATGTGCATTCTGATCAAATTTGCTAATGTTTTGTGCTTCTGCAATCTGATCAGATTTAGAAATGTGTTGTGCATGTGAAATCTGATCAAACTGTCGATATGTTGAGTATAAGCAATCCGATCGGATTGGCAGATATGCTGTGTGCTTGCCATCAGATCAAATTTACTAGTATGTTGTGTTTGCAATTTGATCAGATTTGCTAATGTTTCGTGTATGTGCAATTTGACATGATTTGCCGACATTTGAGAGCATGTGAATCTGAACAATTTTTCCATGTTCAGGCTCATATTCATGTTAGCTGCATGATTATGTATCCAATTATATGTTTTGATTTGATTATGTATGCTTATAGATTCGAATACCATGTTGAGGTGCAACAAGAGCCATCCTCAGGGCTCTTGTTCCCTCTTTAAGGGGGTCTGCTATCAGTGCCAACAACCAGTTCACATCGCTACATACTGCCCGAACAAGTTGACGGCGTAGTGCAGTCAGCAACAGTAACAACATAGACTTCAACAACATGCACAACAAAAGACGAACGAGAGAGTTTACGCTGCCACAACTACTGAGCAGGGTGATCAAACCGACTTGATCGAAGGTATATTCATAGTCGCTGACCATCTTGCTTGTGTTATGTTTGATTCGGGGGCTACTCATTTGTTTATTTCTTCGTCTTTTGTGAGATTGCTTGACCTCGTTCTATCTAGCCTAGAGAAGACTCTTGACGTGGTCTCCGATGGATGTGTCTACTCGTTGTGGGATGCTACAGTTCGAGTGGTCATCGAGAGGCATGAGTTGTCTGTCGACCTAGTCATACTGGACATGACTTTCTATGATGTCATTCTGGTATGGACTGGTTGTTTAGACACAATGCAACTCTTCAGTGTTAGGGGAAAAAGGTTTTGTTGGAGCGCCTCGACTTGTATGCGTTGGTGTTTAAGGCGACTAGGCTTCTGAGTGAGGAGAAGATCGTTTCAGCAATAAAGATCTCAAAGTACAACAAGCACGACTGTAAGGTGTTCTTGGCCAGTGTGTCTGCTACGGACAGTCAGGCAATACCTTTGGAGCAGTTGGATGTGGTTCGCGAGTTTCCGGATGTCTTTCTAGAGGATTTGCCGGGTTTGCCACCTTACCCGGAGATCGAGTTAGTGCTTGACGTGACCTCAGTATCGCGCGCGCCGTATCGCATGGCACGTGTAGAGCTGGTTGAGCTTAAGAAGTAGCTGTAGGAACTTCTTGACAAGGGTTTCATCAGGCCGAGTGTGTCACCTTGAGGTGCACCAGTCTTATTTGTTAAGAAAAAGGATGGGTCCATGCGACTCTGCATAGACGGTAGCTTAATCAGGTTACCGTGAAGCACAAGTACTTTTTGTGCATGATTGATGACTTGTTCGATCAGTTGCGTACAACAAAGGTGTTCTCTAAGATCGATCTTTGTTTCGGGTACCATCAGTTGTGGATTAAGGCAGAGGATATTCTGAAGACTGCGTTTAGGTTCAGATATGGGCACTACAAGTTTTCGGTGATGTCTTTTGGACTCACCAATGCCCCTGCGACGTTTATGGACTTTATGAATCAGGTCTTCCGTTTGTGGCTGAATTCATTTGTCATTGTGTTTATTGATGACATTCTGATCTATTATGAAAGCGTACAGGAGCACCGAGAGCATCTGCGAATTGTGTTGCAGATACTGAGAGAACATAAGTTGTATGCTAAGTTTTTGAAGTGTGAGTTTTGGCTTGACAGGGTGATGTTCCTCGGCCACGTGATCTCAAAGAAGGGCATTGAGGTGGATCCAAGAAAGGTGGAGTCTGGGCATTGAGGTGGATTCAAGAAAGGTGGAGGCAATGTTGTCTTGGGAGCAACCGAAGACAGTTTCAGAGATCAAGAGTTTCTTGGGATTGGCAGGTTACTACCGCCGATTCATACAAGACTTCTCTCGTATAGCTGCTCCTATGACTCGGCTTTTACAAAAGGGGTGAGTTTTGTTTGGTCACTTCAGTATAAGGAGAGCTTCGAGTAGATGAAGAGGTGGTTGACCTTAGCCTCGGTGGTGTCTTTGCTTTCTGGGATGGGAGGCTTCGTAGTGTACAACGATGCTTTGGGGACCAGACTGAGCTGTTTCTTGATGCAATACGGGAAGGTCATCACGTACGCTTCTCAGCAGCTGAAGGTACACGAGAAGAACTACCCCATGCATGACTTGGAGTTAACGACTTTTGTCTTCGCGCTGAAGATCTGGCATCACTACTTGTATGAGGAACAATTCGAGGTCCTTTTTGATCACAAGAGCCTTATGTACATTTTTACGTAGCAAAATTTGAATTTGAGGCAGCGCAGGTGGTTAGAGTTCTTTAAGGACTATGAGTTCACCATCGCCTACCACCCTAGTAAGGCTAGTGTAGTGGTAGACGCGTTGAGCAGGAAGACTTCAGTTACGGTAGTCAACTTGATTGGTCACAATTGGGACTTGATTGCGAAGTTCGCCAGGTAGCAGTCGTTTACAGACGATTTCGGACGCATCCTTTATGCTGGGATGAAGGCGCAACCTAAGATTATAGACCGTATTAAGAAACTTCAGTCGGCCAATTCAGATTTCGACAAGTTATGTGTGAGTGCCAAGAATTTAGATGCGCAGTTCCGTTGTGAGGAGAATGAGACTATTATGTTTGGAGACAGGTGGTGGGTTCTAAAGGCACTGTGAGAAGAGTTGATAATTGAGGCCCACAGGTTGAAGCATTTTGTTCACCTTGGTTCTACCAAGATATTCAAGGATCTCCAGAGGACATATTGGTGGAACGGGATGAAACATGATATTGCGGAGTTTGTTTCTCGGTGTCTCACCTGCCAACAGGTGAAGATCGAGTATCAAAGACTTGGTGGGCTTTTTCAGCCTTTGGACATCCCTAAGTGGAAGTGGGCTGACATCTCGATGATGATCCCTCATCAACATGATGCCATTTGGGTGATTGTGGACAGTTTGATGAAGAGTGCCTATTTTTTGCCTATCAGGGTGAGACAGAGTCTAGAGAGCCTAGCAAATCTTTATGTGGATGAAATTATTCGACTTCATGCAGTGCTACATTCGATCGTGTCAGACCGAAACCTGCGTTTCACATCTCGTTTCTGGTGCCAGTTGCAGAAGGCCTTAGGTATTACGTTGAAGTTCAGCATGACGTTTTACCTACAGACTGACGGACAAACAAAGTGCACGATATAGACGCTTAAAGATATGCTTAGAGCGTGCACGTTGGACTGAGCAGGAGAGTGAGATAGACATGTGAAGCTTGCAGAGTTCTCGTACAACAACAATTATCATGTTAGTATTGGTATGGCTCCGTACGAAGCTCTCTATGGTAGACCATGTAGATCACTGGTGTGCTGAGATGAGGTTAGAGTGCGAGCAGTAAAGTCTCTAGAGGCTATCTAACACTACTCGAACTAGGTGCGGTTTATCCAGCAATGTTTGGTTGCAGCACAGAGCAGGCAGAAGAGCTACGCCGATCAGCGGTGTAAGTAGTTTAGTTTTGCCGTGGGCGATCACGTGTTTATTCGGATCTCACCTACGAAGAGTGTGTTCAGGTTTAGGAAGAAAGGGAAGTTGAGCCCTCGGTTCGTTGGACCTTTTCGAGATTCTTGAGCGCGTTGGCGAGTCAGCTTACCATGTGACGCTTCCTTCTCAGTTTTCCCAAATCCACAACGTCTTTCACGTTTCGATGCTTAAGGAAGTATGTGTCTGACCCTTCACATGTGATTCATTATAAGGCGGTCGATGTACAACCTGACTTGACGATATAGGAGAGACCGATGGAGATTGTGGATCGCCAAGAGAGGACACTTCGTAGTAGGACGATCTTGTTCATGAAGTTGCGTTGGCAACATCACAGACTGGATGAGTGCACATGGGTCGATATGCATAACCACTACCCATATTTATCCGAAAATATGGGAAATTATCAGATATTATTCAGATATAAACCCAGATTCATAACCCCTTTGATATAAACATGAGAAATAATGAATACATTTTGAAAATAAACTTGAAAATTCGAAATTGGGGTCAAAATGACCAAAATGCCCCTAATGACCTTGAAATCAGGGTTTTCTAAAAGAATTTTTATAAATTTTGGAATTTTGAAAATCAAATGAAATAAATCAAACACAATATGATGATATGCATGAAAATTTATGGAATTAGAAATTGAAATTTTGAAATTTAGGTCAAAATAAATTAATAAAAATTATAGAAAATATATTTAAAAATAGGTGACGTCAGTTGGGTCTGAGCAAGGCCCAGAGCCCATTGACAAGACCTAGATGAGCTAATTATAATTTGAGAATTATTTCATTTTTAATCTTTAAATTTGAGAAAAAATTGAGCAAAATTCAGGCCAAATTCGAAGGCAAAAATCAAGCATGTATATCGTTAGATACACCTCGTAATTCTAAGCACGTTGGTGTCCTGTTTTTCTGAAATCGGGTTACCGTTGGCTCGAAAATCGCATTTTTAAAAAATGATCCGCCTCTATTTTTGCCTTTTTTTGGATTGGATTAGACTATATCCACTACGTATGATCCAAGCTAGTATGGATTTAGACCTAGTCTGGGATCCATATTAACTAGGTTTTGGTCCGGGTAGGATCCATATGGATTTGGATATTAGATCTAGATATGGATTCAAAAGTCATATATAGCCAATTTAAAACTTTAAAATCAATTTAAAATTTAAATTGGGTTAGAACTCTACTCTATAGAGTCTTCCAAAGGGGGCGACACCCTTTGGAATATTCCTTGAATATTATATTTAATAAAACAATAAAAAAATTTAAAATTAGGAGATAATATCTAGAAGAGCTCTCTAGAGGGGACACCACCCTCTAGATAAATCTAAGTTTAAAAAAATAAAAAGGAAAATATTAAAATAAAGAAGTTAAAACTTTAGACAACATATAAAAATGGGGTTGGTTTCCTCTCTCTCTAGAAATCGTGATTCTAAAGAGAGGAGAGAGTTAGAGAGGGAGAGAACCCAAAATTTATGTGGGGGAGAGAGAAAAGAAAAAAGAGAAAAGAAAAAAGAGAAAAAAAGAGGAAAGAAAATAGAGAAGGAAGAGAGAAAGGGAGGAAAAGAAGAATATAATTCATTTTTCACCATACATTCATCGATTTTCCGATCTTTCTATGCTACGATTAAGGTACAGGTTTCTCTCTAGGTTCTTACGGGAAGAAATATGTTTAAATCTTGTTCATGTATAAGTATTATAGAAAAGAAGGGAAATCAAATTCCAAAATAATATATATAAATATATATAATGTCGATTTTTAGGCATATATGCATGTATTTGCATAAATGTAGATTTTCCCTTCGTGTTGACCATACATGTTGAATATATATATATATATATATATATATATATATATATATATATATATATATATATATATATATATATAGCCTTGTCGATCTTGGTATTTAATGATTTTTGTTCATATTCTGGAAAAATATTGATTGGATGAGATTTTGATCTAATTGACATTGCTGATTTCAGCATATAAGCAAACTTGATCAGATTTGCCATTATGCTGTGTGATGCAGAGCATCTGGATCATCAATTCAGTGAAGATGAGTTGGATCCAAATCCAACTCACCAGACCCGATCCAGGATGCGATACCCTGCAGATCCAATGACATGTAGGACTATTCGAGTCCAATTGGATCTCTGAAAAACAAAATCCATTATGATTGTCGTATTTCAATTTCTAAGATTTTTGTTTTGACCTTCTTAAAAATTGCATTTTTTATTTTCGATTCCATTTTGTCAAATTAAGGAATCATATTAGATATTTCTTTTATTTTTATTTTTAGGTGTTAGATTCTAATGATTCGGATAGTTCTAGTGCCTTGTAGGATCTTTTTGTGGCACTAGACAGTGTATGGGGATATAGGGTAGTTTTCTTTTTTTGTCTAAATAATTTTTAAAACTTTTTGTGTGGGTTCCAATTAATATTGCTGTTTAGATCTTACCTAAGATCCAAACCAATTAGAACCCTAGGTGACACCACTTTAGGACAACCATGACCCTCATTTAAATTCCAGTTTGACTCAAAAAGTTTAAATGGCTGTTGGAAGGTTTTAAATGGTCATTTTCAAATTAAGCCTTGTGAGTGGTCAATTTGGGCAGCATCTTTGGGAAGAGCTCCTCACAATTATGAGGCCTCTCCCGTAGGGTTTAAGAACCCCAAGGGAGGTCGACCAACCCCTTTAGCTTTTGTTATTTTAAAGAAAATCCTGGAAGAAAAATGGTTGGAGGGGGTGTTTGAAAAGGGAAGAAGACTGGTTCGTTTAGAGAAGGCATGTGAAAACTCTTCTAGTTCGTTGTTCGTGTTGTGAAGTTTTCGTCCCCGTATCATGCTTTCTGGTGTTGCTGTTTATGGGCATTGACGTGAAGTCTTGGTGCTGTTTTTTGTGCATGTGAAGTTGAGTTCGTGGATCATTGTGATCGTCCATTGTGGTTGTTGAGAACTGTGTCCAATCTAGCCCAAAACAAATATTATTTTCCTGCAACTTTCTTTATCATTAGTATGAAATCTTATGATTAATACCCTGTGGTGATCTATGTCACACGGACTCGACTAGGGGGTCGACGCACCCGCGTCGACACGCCCCGACACGGGTGCGGACATGGACACGGGCCGGACTCGGTCAACAAAGAGTCAGATTCGGTCAACGCACCGGGGCCTAGTCCGTCCATGTTTTGGACTCGGTCAACGTTGACCGAGTTTATTTTTGTCCATTTTAGGAGAAAAAAATGATCTTTTTATATATTTAAATATATATATATATATATATATATATAGCATGAGTCTCAAACATAAGCCCCCCCAAAAAAATTCCGGGGGGCGCTGCCCCCCTGGACCCCCGCCCACTGACCGCACAACGGGAGCCCCTGGACCCCCTTTCTGCAAGGGCAAAAGTACAGTTTACAAAGTTTGTAAAAACAGTCATGCTGGTGTTAAAATATGTATATATATATATATATATATACATATACTTATATATATATATATACATCCGTATATATATAAGTATATATATACATATATGTATATATATACGGTTTCTGTTTTAGTGAAATACCCGATAGGGGTATTCTTGTAAAACCACCCATGTATTTTTTCTTTTTTACTTTTTTTCTTTTTCCTTTTTACCTTTTTTACTTTTTATTTTTTCCTTTTTGTAAGACCACAAGGGGCTCCACACTTGTAGTCGTTGGGGCCCCAACGGTCAGATTTCTGACCGTTGGGGCTCCCAACGACTACAAGGGAGCCCCCTTGTGGTCCCTTCTTTGAGCCTCCCTCCTCTATAAATAGAGGAGGTATTCTCCTCTTGTAAGTATGGGTTTTCACCCTTCTCTTTCTTTCTTCAATAATATCCAACTTATGACTTTAAGTCATTTTCACTTTTGAGTGTTTTGTGTGTGCACTTTTAGTGCTTGTGCTCTTGACTCTTGTGGTCACTCTTTAAGAGTGCCTTTTGCTTTATTGGTGCTTCCGCCTCTTTTCATTACATGGTATCAGAGCTCGGTTGGTGATTGGGCTTCTCTTTTGCTATCTTGGAACACGTGCCTCTCAAAGTTTTGAAGAAAGGAAGTATATTTGGTGTCGATGGAACGTGACTCTAAAGTGGAGCTTTCTTTTAAGCTAAATGGGTCCAACTATCTCATGTGGGCCTCCGCTATGGAAAATCATCTACGAGGTAAGAAACTTTGGGGTTTTGTTATGGGAACTACTCCCGAACTCTCTCTTGTTCTCACTAAAATCGAAAATGAGATTGAAAAAACTTTAGATGGCGATGAGCGCATCAAAGCTATCAATGACCATCAATCCAAAGTTGAGGATTGGGAAAGTAACCATGCCAAAATTTTGGCATGGTTTATGAACAATGTTGACCTTAAAAATTGTGCCAATATTGCCAAATTTAGAAGGGCCAATGAGGCTTGGTTTTTCCTTAAGGGTATATATATCCAAAAGGATCTTGCTCGACAATTTTTTTGTCAAGAAAAAATTCGTTCCACCAAACAAATGGATATAGTGTCCGGGACTATTTTAGCTCTCTAACCCCTCTTTGGGATGAACTTGCCCTTCTTGAGCCTAAATGGGTAGCCCCACAAGACATTGAGTTAAGAAGGGAACAAATTGAAAAAGAGCACTTTTTTCAATTTCTTCATGGACTTCGCTCGAAATTTGAACAAGTTAGGGCATCTCTTCTCCATAGAAACAAAGCCCTACCTATTGAAGATGCCCTTGCCGAGATATGTCAAGAAGAAACTCGACTTGGCTTGAGCATTAAGAGTGATGAAGTTTTGGCCGTTACTAGGCCCGGATCGAACGTTAAAGCATATAGACCTCCCCATTTTAACAAAAATAGTAATGGGCCTAGAAAGGGAATAATATGTCATTATTGTAATGAACCAGGACACATTAGACCGGTTTGTCCAAAACTTAAAGGAAAGGTAGCCGCGGTGGGAGAAAATTCTCCAAAGAAGGAAGAATGTACCAAAGAGGAAGATATCAAAGAAACTCTAAATCACATCTCCGAAGTTCTCCAACATCTTCTCAAGACTTCTCCTTCAACATCCGGAGCCGCCATCGCCTACTCGTCATCACCTCCAGGTATGTGGATACTAGACTCCGGTGCTTCTTTTCATATGACATCTCATAAAAACTCTCTTTCAAATGTTTTTTCCGAACCCATGTCCTCCTATGTTTCAACGGCCGATGGAACATCATTGAAAATTGAAAGTATTGGAACACTACTTCAAAAATTCTCAAAACTTTTTCGTTCCTAAAGTAAGAATCGTTCCAAAAATTAATTTAAATCTTTTTGCCGTTTCCCAAATCACCGATCATGGATGCCAAGTCTCTTTCTCACCTAAAGATTGCACCGTGCAGGATCTCCAGTCAGGGAAGCTGATTGGGCAAGGCCATAGAAGGGGTGATCTCTATTTTATGGACTTTTTGACGCTTCCATCTAAGTCATCTTGCAATCTTGTAAAAGACAAAAGTATTGGAATTTGGCATGAGAGACTTGGTCATCCAAATTTTGTAAAAATGTCTCTTTTTCCGTTTTTGAACAATACTTGCAAAGACAATCACATGACTTGTAAAGATTGCATTTTTGGGAAATCTAAAGCTACTCCATTTCCTCAAAGAAGTTACTTTACCACTCAGCCATTTGAGCTTGTTCATTCCGATGTGTGGGGACCTTCCCCTATTTTGTCTAAAGGAAGATTTTCGTATTACGTAGTCTTTATTGATGACTTCACTCGATTTACGTGGATTTACTTCCTAAGTCGCAAATCCGAAGTTTTTCCTTCTTTAAAGAGTTTCATGCAATGGTTAAAAATGAATTTTTGGGAAATCTATCTATTCTTAGGTCCGATTCGGGAGGCGAATATATGTCCAATGATTTTCAAAGCTTTTTAAAAGAAAATGAAATTTGTCACCAACGCTCTTGTCCCAACACTCCGCAACAAAATGGTCTTGCGGAAAGAAAGCATAGGCACATAATAGAAACTACAAGAACGTTATTAATTTCAAAAAATATCCCAAAATCCTTTTGGGCCGAAGCGGTTCTAACCTCAACATATCTTATCAATAGAACTCCTTCATCCTCTTTGAAAAATATTTCTCCATTTGAAAAACTTTACAATATGTCTCCCGATTATAAAAGACTAAGAATTTTTGGATGTAAATGCTTTGTTCTAACTCACAAAAATGATAAACTTTCTCCTAGGGCTATTGAATGTATCTTCTTAGGATATGGCGAAAAACAAAAAGGTTATCGGTGTTTTGACATACTTAAGAATAAACTTTATATCTCAAAAGATGTCACATTCCTTGAAGAGGAAAATGGTTTTTCGCACCAACTAAATGAAAATATTGATTATTCCTTTCTATTTGACTTGTTACCTCAAGAAAACATCATAGATAATCATATTGATCCTAGTGAATCCCTTAGCGAAGATCATGTTGAACATCCAAATGATGATCAAAACTTAGAAGAAAATGTTTCAAGACAAATACAAGTCTACTCTAGAAGGAATAAAAGAAATCCTCCTTGTGCCCTTGAAAAATTTTCCCAAAGTGAGTCAATCAAAGAGACCTCTCAAAGAAAGTCAAGTCGGATTTCCAAAATACCTAATAGATTTGTTTCTTATGATTCTTTTTCTCCTAACTTTCGAGCATGCCTACTTGTTCTTCACTCCTTTCATGAACCATCTCATTACAATGATGCTAAACAATATGCTCATTGGAATGAAGCTATGGAACTAGAACTTAATGCTCTTAAAAAGGCACAAATATGGGAAATCATTGATCCTCCCAATGGCAAGAAACCCATTAGATGTAAATGGGTTTTTAAAGTAAAAACTAAGAGTGATGGTTCATTGGAAAGATATAAGGCTAGGTTGGTAGCCAAGGGATATGCCCAAGAGTATGGGGTAGATTATGATGAAACTTTTGCCCCAGTTGCTCGAATGAATAGTGTTCGAGCTCTTATTGCTATAGCCTCTGTTAAAAAATGGCCAATCTTTCAACTTGATGTCAAAAATGCTTTTTTGAATGGTAATTTAAATGAAGAAGTTTATATGGAACCGCCTCCAGGTATGAATTTAAATGGAAAAATTTTGAAATTGAAAAAGGCTTTATATGGACTTAAGCAAGCTCCTAAAGCTTGGTATGATAAGTTTAGTAATGTATTAATCAATTTAGGATTTTCTTCTTGCTATACTGACACTGCTCTTTTTGTTAAAAAGACAGGTGACTTCATTATTATGCTTCTACTGTATGTTGATGATATGATCATCACTGAGAATGACAAAAAGGGAGTAAATGATGTAAAGTCTATGTTAAAAGAAACTTTTGATATGTCTGACCTTGGTTATTTGAGATATTTTTTAGGGATTGAAGTGGCTTTAAGTCATTTTCAATAATATCCAACTTATGACTTTAAGTCATTTTCACTTTTGAGTGTTTTGTGTGTGCACTTTTAGTGCTTGTGCTCTTGACTCTTGTGGTCACTCTTTAAGAGTGCCTTTTGCTCTGTTGGTGCTTCCGCCTCTTTTCATTACAGCTGGTGCCAAACTTTAGAGGACAATATCCACATATATGCACACACTAGATATATTGTTATATATATATATATTTTAAAAAATATATATAGCCGTGTCCCCATGTCAAAAATTTTTGAAATTGTGCTGCACCCGTGTCGCACCCGCACCCGCACCCATGTGACATAGGTGGTGATTAATCTCAGGTCTGAACTTGTGTTAGTGCAATTGAATGACTGCTATGCATGTTATTGTTTAGTTGAAATTTGAAAGTCTTATTTCATCTTTGTTGTTTCGATTGCTAAACTATTTGTTTCGATAGTTCTGTTTCTAATCAGAAATTGGAAACAAGGGAAAGGCGATTTTTATTCGTGGTAAAAGAGTTTTAAAAATGATTTTGAATGCAGGTTGAACTCTGATAAAAAAATCTAATTTCATTCGAAAGAAAATTGTTTTATATTGCTGGGTTTGTGCAACCCGCGAATGAGAGTGGCCAAGCCCTCTGACAGAGTTTGGTATTTTGCTATGTTCTCCCAAATGGCTAAACAGAAAGTTCCGAATCTTAGTTTGTTGGAAAACTAACATCCGACTCTCCAACTTTCATGTTTATCATATTTTCTGAATCCGTTTCGTTGCTGGTCTAAAACGTCTGACAATCTATGCTACTTGATTGATATCTAAGTTTATGGACTGCGTTTTATATTTCCTTAGAGTGTTCGGTGTATGAAGCATATCTATGTCAATACTCATTCGTTTGTTACTCTGTTTGCTGTTATGAAAAGACAACTCATGAACTCACAACCTTTTTGTTTTAACCAGTTCAAGAATCGTCCATTCGTGTCTTCATATTTGAGCTTGTTTCCTGCATGATAGATTCTCAAATCGTTATCCTATCTAAATTAACTCAGAAAACATCTCAACGTACTTTGAGTGTAACTTTCTATAGACTTCACCAAAAATTTCAATTTTTGGTTCGTCTGAAAGATAAGATTATTCTGAACAATTTTTGTGTTTTGGGTTTTGACAGATTCGGCCTTCTAACGTTTCAAAATTCCTCCCAAAACCAACCATCTGTCCCTTGGCTGGAAGACAGGCGCCCTGTCTGTCCTGTCCCTGAAGTTCTGGACATAATTCTTCTACTGTCCCTTGTTCGGCGTGTTCTCACCCACTTCGTGTCTATTGGGGTTCTATTTCCCATTCCTATGTTGAACGAGTCCGCTAAGTCCAAACAGAACCAAGTCATTCTACTTGGTTTACACGAATTGATCGGTAGCTTTCGGTTTAGAGTCCACGATAACTTATCCGATAAAAGTTTCGTAATTGGGTCTTCCAAGAACCAAAATTCGTGTTCTTTGGATTATTGGAAAGGTGTGTTCAGTATGCATCTTCCCCGTGTTAGTCCCATTGTTCGCTTCAGAGTGCTTTTGCCACTAAACGGAATCCAAATTGAGTCTCGTCTGGACTCTTCCTTTACAATACATACTTTCGCGCGTTGAGATCCATTCGGATCTCAGATTGTGGATCAGCTTCCTCGCCGACTTCGTAACATCACTGTGTTTGAGCAGTTTGATCAGATTTGCCAATATGTTTTTATGAACAGTCTGATCAGATTTGCCAATATGTTTTTATGAGCAGTCTGATCAGATCTGCCAATATGCTAGGCGTGAGCAGTCTGATCAGACTTGCCTACATGATGTGGGTGTGCAGTCTGATCCGACATGCCACTATGTTATTTCTTTATGATGTTATCAGGTCTGTCTATATGTTATTCTTGATATTGTTATCAGACTTGCCATATGCTATTTTTGATTTTGTTATTAGATTTGCTTATACATTATTTTTGATGTTATTAGATTTGCCTATATGTTAATTTTTTATGTTGTTATCCGACTTGCTAAGATGTTGCATGAGTGCAATCTAATCCGATCTGCCATTGTGATGCGTGTGCGCAATCTGATTAGATCTGCAGTATGTTGCGTGTGTGCAATCTGATCAGATGAGCCATTATGTTCAGCATGCGCAATATGATCAGACTGCTCATGTATGTACATGTTCAATCTGATCAGATTGTCGATGTGTGGTCTGTGAGCAATCTGATCAGATTGGAAGATGTGTTGTGTGCTAGCAATCTGATCAGATTTGCTAGTGTGCTGCGAGTGAGTAATCTGATCAGATTTGCCAATGTGTGTTGTGCTTGTAATTTTATCAGATTTGACATTGTGTTCTTGTGCATTTTGATCAGATTTGCCAATGTTTTGTGCTTGTGCAAACTAATCAGATTTGGCAATGTGTGTGCATGTCCATTCTGATTAGATTTGCCAATGTTTTGTGGTTGAGCAATTTGATCAGATTTGATAATATATGTGCATGTCCATTTTGATCAGATTTGTGAATGTTTTATGCTTGTGCAATCTGATCAAATTTGGCAATGTGTGTGCATATGCATTATGTTCAAATTTGCCAATGTGTGTGCATATGCATTATGTTCAAATTTGCCAATGTTTTGTGCTTCTGCAATTTGATCAGATTTGACAATGTATTGTGCATGTGCAATCTGATCAGACTGTTGATATGTTGAGTAATAGCAATCTGATCAGATTGGCAAAAATGCTGTGTGCTTGCAATCCGATCAAATTTACTAGTTTGCTATGTTTGCAATTTGATCAGATTTGCTAATGTTCTGTGTATGTGCAATTTGACAAGATTTGCCGACATTTAAGATCTTGTGAATCTGAACAGTTTTGCCATGTTCAAGCTCATATTCATGTTAGTTGCAGGATTATGTATCCAATTATATGTTTTGATTTGGTTATGTATGCTTATGCATTCAAATACCATGTTGCAAATATGCATATCATACATATGAATCTGAAGATTATTTTGATGTTTGTATAAATATGATCATATGCGCGTTGTTTGGGTGTTTATGCATATAATTGATTGTGTTACAAGCATCTGTTCGCATGTGTATGTGTTTGACTTTATATGCATTCATGTTGTGTGTTTGAATGTGCATTGTGAACATGTTTTGAAACAAGATTTGTGTTGCACATTCACTAAATTTTTTGCAAAAGATGTATAAATCACTTTTGAGATGCTTTGGTGGTCAGATGTGAACCACTGCGGGCTGTATAGGCCAGAAGCATGTGTTGATCTACTTATTGTTGATTTTAACTTATGCATTGCAAAATTTATTTGTGAAAGATTAAGGGTTTTTTTTCAAAATTAATTGCACTGTTATATTTTATGGGTCAGGGCCCGAATTTGGTTTTGCATGTTGAGTTGCAAAACGATTTTTGTTTAAAAAACTTGATTTTTTTTCAAAAGATAAAAGAGACAAAACAGTATAATTAATCTCTTCCTTGATATCCCTTCCACAGTGTGAGAATCTTGGATGACGGTATTGAAAAACCGTGAGGATACTAAAACTCTGTGTGCAATTGTGCCCCTGAACCCGATATAGTGGTTCACCTCCTGACCATGGTTTTAGGAAAATTCAGTCACTTTGCGTGGGATTGGTGTTGTTGACTCAGTTATAGTTATTGATATACCAAAAAAGTGACAGTAGATGCTGATTTCTCTGATGTTCCAATATTAAATGTTGATTTCTAATGTTTTGATGGATGATGTTGATTCTTGATATCGGTCGAAGAACAAGTGTGCAACCTAGTAATAAAATACAAATTGTGTGTTAAGCTATAATTGAAAATCTATCTTGGATTTTGGGATTTTGTGTTCGTTTTGAGTATTCGAGAGTTTAAGAAAAAGTAGAAACTAAAATTATGTGCATTTAATAGGGACATGCATGCAAAATAAACTCTGATAAATAACTTAATAAGTTATTCATACAAGTGCATTGAATCATGCATATTTACTGTTCAACATTAATTTATGAATTCATGCTTATTTTGTTTCGCATGATAATTGTTGTTGCATGATATTTTGTTTAAATGCTTGAATGGTAAGTTGATTGTGACATTCCTCTTAAATTTATGCATGAATTTGGTTTATGCTGTTTCCTTACCGTTTGAATTTTTAGAGGAATTCGTAAAAAGAACTTTGGTTCTTACCCGTTTTCATAAAACCGTTTTATAGGTCCGGATGCTCAGTGATTTCTTGACTAGTTGTGACTAGTTTTTGGGTTCTTTGGCCGGATGACTCTTATGATATTGACGATTTTTGTTTTGAGTCTGTTTGACATTTATTTATTGATTAATAAAGTTTGATTTATTCTTCTTTGATTCAATGCACAGTCTGGTTGTGATTTGGTATATTAAATCTGCGAGACCTCGAATCTTTGGGTTTATTTTTGCAATTTAAAAAATAAAATAAAATAAAATTTCACTTTTTTTTAGTATAAGTTGGGGTTGTTAGAGACTAGAGGCTATTAGAAGGTAACTCACACACCTTAGTAGTCATGGGATCGATTTGGGGGCCGATTCGTGCACAAGGGAGAGGGCTTTTGCAATTTTCTAAAGAATGCATTTCCACAAATTTTCAACTCTAGCAACTGGGTTAAGGTAAAAAATATCTATTTTTTTCTTCTTATTGAGTTTTTTTTGGGGGAAGATGGCATTAGAGGATCCAACATGACAATGGGGCACTTAAGTAATGAATGAAAACTGATTAAAAATCAAGTGCCACTATTGTCAAAATTCTTTTTTGAGTGGATTAACGTGGAAGGAGCGCATGAGGTAGATGATGAAGATCCCACGTATCTTGGAGACGATGTGGATGTTGAAGAAGGAGGAAAAAAAGAATAAAAAGATAATGATGATGAAGATGATTATGATTATTAAGGTTTTATATAATATGTTTTAAAAAAAACTTGGTTATTTAACACTTAATTGTTTATGAACTTTGTTATTTTGTTTTTGTTTATGTAATATGAAAGTATGAGTCTTGTGGAATGTTTTTAATTGCAATATATTTAATATTTTGCTTGTTTTTGTAAGATATGCATGCAATATTATTTATGATTCTATATTAGTTGATGTATGTGGCTCATGGATACATAAATTCTTCATATGTGATTTTTTAGTTGTATTTTGTGCAATTTATCGTTGTTTCATGTGATATGATTTTTTTCTAAATTTTCTAATTTCTCTTGATTTTTTAGACTTTTTGGAAAATTTTTTATTAAAAAATTATGATATTTTACAATATGGTACGATAGAGGCTTAATTTGGGCCCGAACTATATGGGTAACGATACGATACTTACAACCTTGTAGAAAACAATGTGTAGCTTTTGCATTTGTGGTGCTTACTATCTCTCTCTCTCTCTCTCTCTCCACATCTATTCACAGGGTATTCTTTGGCTGGTGGCATTGGAAGTTTTAGCTTGGAAAATTGCTCTAATGGACAGCATGGAGTGGCACAAAGGAGGTTGAAGTCTCAGTTGAGTTTTTCGAGGCAGGATTCTCAAAAAAGTCTCATTTCTCAATTATCTGATATCAGCATGCCAGATGTTGGTGAAAGCATAACAGGCAACAGCAGCTCTGATGATGGAAGCTTAGGCTCTCGAAATGTAACTAAGTCTTACATGTCTGGTGGCTTTCAAATGGGTACAATGAATGATACACATCCAATTGCGTTTGGTGCTGCACCTAGGAAACGTGCTAGAGATTTGAACGGGGATATTATTCATGGGCTTAGTGATCCACAGGTAACTTGTATCTCCCTTTATGTATGGATTTTTCTAATATGGCTGCTGATGACATCATTTTTGCAGATCTTTTGGCATGATAAATATTTTTAAAAATAGTCTCTTTTTATTGCTTTATCAGTTCATTTAGCAGACTTGCTTTGGTAGTGGAACCAATAATAAGTTATTTGATTAACTAGGAAACATTTGGATATTAAGGTTTTGTGGAAGTTGAGCCAGTCCAAGATGTGAAGTTTACCAGTTATCATCGCCCCAAAAGGAGATCTTTTCAGTGCAATTGTTTAATCTAGGAGATGAATTCACCTTTTTCTAATGCACTTTTCCAAAATTTGAAAGTGTGTTACAGAGTTTGCTTAAGATCTTATTCTTGTCCTGGAAAGACCCTTGAGTTTAGCATTTAGCAGAATAGTGCGCTTATTGGCATCATTTATTTAGAATACTTTATCACATATTTGCTACTCTGTTTTCTGGATAAGTATTATTGTTTTCTTTATATTGCTTTTAATGTAGTTTATGAATCTAAGGGTTTTTTGTAAGTTTGATTACCTCATATGGACACAAGGAGTTAAATCTGAAAATTGAAGAGTTGGAAAGTTTTGCCTAGATATTGAAAGTTGACAACTGAGACTCCAAGTGAACAAAAGTTATGATACTGGTAAGACCTGAAATGTGAGATAAAAAATATTTTGCAAAATAAGATACTGCAGCATGGAATTTTTAATTTCTTAATCAGTTCTTTGATATTTTAATGTATAAAAATATATTTTATTGAAATATTATAAAAGCATTAAAAATTTACTGAAACTATTAAAATAATGTCTTTATGTGTCAGGGCCACATCTATGTGTCATAATGTATCCGACTTGTGTCATCCATGACATGCACTGTAGTGGCATGTCACTGTGACACAGATTCAAAGGACTCTAGATCTTTTAAAAGCAAACTAGGTTAACTCTCCAGTTATCTTCAAAATTTGTTCCTTTAGTTATTTTAGACATCAGGATGAAACTCAGGAGGTGTAAACAGTTCTTCAAGTTTCCCTTTCTGACCACCGTTAATCAGCTAGTCACACTTTCTAATTCTTAAGCATGTTGAGTGTTGTCGATTCATCAAAAAGAAAAAGTATTTCTTGTTTTTTGGTAGTAAATTTGGCATACCAATTAACTTCAATTGTGCTACAATTCCATTACTTTTTTTGCATCACTGGCGCATCATTATTTAAAATTTTGTCAGTTTGGCCTGGCTAATGCGTCACTGGACATGGCTTCCATGGAGAAATTTCTACAAATTCAACAAGATTCAGTTCCATGCAGGATCCGTGCAAAGCGCGGTTTTGCCACCCATCCACGAAGCATTGCTGAGAGGGTTCGTTATAGTGTTTCATATACATTTTATGCACATACTAATATGATGACATATAGGGTTTAAAATTTGGTGCTATTAAGTCACGGAACTAGTGAGATGGAAATCATGGGTTCAAGCTTTATTGACTCAATCTGACCATATAGATGTGTTCAAGGTGGTTTGTTTGCTAAGGATCAAACCTTGGATCTTGCAATTTTAACTAAAAATGTGATTTTTTGAGTTGTGAAGTTTTAGCGCATTGTGGGCCTTTGATTTTTGAAGCCCTTAAAAAACCTGCTTGCCTTTCACACTCACATGATTCAAAACTCTTTTTTCTACTAAAAAAACTTGATCACATCCATAAGGTCCAATTAAAATATATATATATATATATATATATATATATATATATATATATATGAAAAGCTATGTCGCAGGGATTTGGCCAGTCGGGTGCCGCACCCGCATCGACGCCACGCAGGTGCTGCACCCGGTGTGGTCAAACCGACCCTGGGTGCGGTCAACGCACCCAGGATCATAAATGTCCAATTTTTTGTCTTAAAAAAAAGTGCCCAATTAAATGGGCTGGGAGGGGGATTAGGGCAAAAACTTTTTGCCCTCTCCTCCCGACCCCGACGCTGCGACGCTCTTCTCCGTCTCCCGACCCCGACGCAACGCCTCTCCGTCTCCAACCCAGATTCCGGCGTGAGGATTCTCTCTCTCTCTCTCTCTCTCATTCCGGCAGCTCGTAGATGGGTCACACTTTTTTTTTCAGGGCCGTTGATGCCTTAGATGCACGACATCTATGGCTTCCAAAATGAACCGCTAAAACACTGAGTCTTTGAGTTTTCAATATTTGGTTTTGAACATTCTTTTTCAGTTTTTTTTTTAAGTAGATGGGAGATTCACAATGCAACAAGAAGCGGAATCTCAACTGTGCAGGTTCCATATTGCTGATAACATTTCTACAGAAGACGTTGTTTGCTCGCTCGCTCCAACCTTTCCTGTTTTTTACATTTCTATAGAAGTCTTTTAGTGTTACTATTGTTATATATATATATATATATATATATATATATATATATATATATATATATATATATATACACTCTCCCGCACCCACGCACCCAAGTTTTTTGAAAGTGCCGCATCACCGCACCCGCACCTATGTGACATAGATGAAAAGGGGGTGATTTATAGTCGATAGTTCTGTGCCTTCAATAGCACCAAATATTAACCCATATGCATGTGTCCATATGCATGTATGCATCTGTTTGTGTGCAGTGTGCATCAAATGTGAATATATTGCCCTTTTGTGTTTAGGAAAGAAGAACAAGGATAAGTGAAAAGCTGAGAAAGTTACAGGAGCTTGTTCCCAACATGGACAAGGTACGCTTCTGGCTTATGCATTTACTCACCTATACCCAATCGCTAAATTTTCTTTTTCTGGTCACCGTTGCATCATTCAATATCTTATCTATTTTCATCATTTGATATCTTTCTTGTTCCTTTTATATCATCTTCAAGACCAGTTACTACATATATGCAATAGACTAGAATGTTGGCTTCACAACTCAATCTTTTTCCCTCCCACCACCCAAGGCACCATCTCATAGAAACTATGATCAAGATATTTGGTGGCATTTATAAGTCTAAGATCTGAACCGGGCACAAAGAGTCCTTAACAACAGGACTCTGTGAGATGCAGGTTTAACAAATTCTGTGAGATGCTGGTTTCCTTGAATGGCAATTCAATAAAATTTCCTCTTACGTATAATAAATCCTTTATGCATGTCAACTGACCATTAGATAATTGCATCTATTTTTTATCTTTGTACTTTATGCAATTCATTATTCCATTAGAACCTGAAGTACTTAGCGGTTTGTGACAGAAAAAACAATGGAAGTTCAAGATGCCTGTTACTGACCATAAAATATATGAATGTAGCTATGTCACAGGGATTTGGCCAACCAGGTGCTGCACCCGCGTCGACGCGATGCGATGCGGGTGCGCGTGTGGGTGCGGCACCCGGTGCGGTCAACCCGACCCTGGGTGTGGTCAACACACCCAGGTTCATATATGTCCAAAATTTGGACTTTAAAAAAAAAGAGCCCAATCAAATGGGCTGAGGAGGATTAACTGTTATATATATACCCTCCCGCACCCCCGCACCCATGTGACATAGGAATGTAGATACAAGACAAAGAAGACAGGCATTATTCAGTTTATTCAGGAACTGATCACAGTAGGCCATGTTTACTTCCAAAATATAGGAAATATATTCAACTTTTCTTTCTGAAAATCCAGAAGGTTTTGCTAGAAATCTTAGAAAATTCTAGGCTTTGTATTTCTGGAATAGCATAAACCTCCTCAACTCAAAAACATGCCGAGGCTGTATGGATATATTTTTTCATTAAATTTTGAAATAAAATCCAGGATTACATGGATTTATGGTGTTATCACCTATTAAAAGTATCCTCATCTGGTTGTATCTCCATGGATAGAAGATTAAATAAACAGTTTTAGACATTATAGAAAAACAAGAAAAAGGATGGCCAATCACAAATTGTCTTTTATTTTGTATGCCAGTGTGAAAAATTTTACAGGAATAGGAGATTTTGCTTTGATTTTGTAAAATCCCTCCTTTTCTTGTTTTTAATTTTTAGGAAGTTGTCAGGACAATATGCTTTGAATCTGGACTGTCCTCCTGTGAAGAGGTAAAGTCCAGATAAGTTGGCTTTTCTAGCTTAGGATCCACTTCAAAAGAGGATCCGGATCCATGAAACCCAAATCTCGAAAAAGAACAATACTTTCATCCAAAATTCCAAATGAAATTATAAGAAACTAGTAAAATGGCCCGTCCAAAGGACAGGCATTGACAAGGAAGAGTATATCAATGTTACATATATATAAGAGTTTTAGGTAACTAACTATTTGATTTAATTATATTATTATTATATTATATTGTATTTATACTACTTTTAAGGGAGATAGGAGAGAGGAGCATGTAATAGTTTTAGGTAACTAATTATTTGATTTCATTATATTATATTATATTTATAGAACTTTAGCAAAATTTCAAATAATCAATAAAAAAACAATCAACAAAAGACATGTATAGTAGAAAAGGAAACCAAAGGGAAGTACACACACATAAATCTTAAATTAAGAATATAACATGTATATCAAGAAAAAAAAGATTAACATATATGAGAAGTGGCCAAGTCAAGGATATTCAAACACTTTCCTTGTGTGCTTGGTAACCTTGGTGATTAGTGATTAATGTCTTGCATTTTTTATCTCTTTTTTAACATAATATAATATTATTATAATTTTCTTTATTTTCAAATAGGTCAAATTCCTAGCCTACCTTTTTGCAAGAACCACTTCCCCAAAGGCCATAATTATGGCTATTTGAGTAGCAATATAGCACTTAATGCATTAGGTCCGATCAGTTAATTAGAACAGACTTTGCAAGATTATAGTAGTATGTCGGGTTGTGATTGTTATTTTAGCAGAAAATAGATAAGACGAAAATGAGGCTGGCAATCACGTTTCCTCAACCAGGGAAATCGTGAGTCAATTCTCCTTCATATAAAGAAAACAATTACAATAATTGATGTTACCGATTTTCCCTTATTAAATTACATCCATATACATTAAAAGGGCAATAATGTAAAACAGTTAAAATATAAACATAACTCTGTATTGGATCTGGATCACAGACCCAACACTATCCAGATCCCCATATTACATTGCAACAACCTCCCTCAAGTTGTATGTGGTGATAACCATAGACAACTTGGATTTAAGGTACCAAAACCTTCGCTTTGTCAATCCTTTTGTAAACAAATCAACAATTTGATTTTCTGTCCCAACAAATTTAGCTTCTAATTCTCCATTTTCAATGTTGCTTCTAATGAAATGCTGATGTATCTCTATATGCTTCATCCTTCTGTGATAGACAGGATTAAAGAATATCTTGATGGCACTTTGATTGTTGCAGAATAATATATATTTAGGAATCCTTTCACTTAAGTCATTCAACAAAAATCTAAGCCAACCCAATTCCGAAAATGCTGCAACCATGGCTCTATATTCTGCTTCAGTGCTTGACTTTTTCATTGCCTTTTGTTTTCTACTTGACCAAGAGACTAAATTTCCACCAATAAAAACACAATATCCTGAAATTGCTCTCCTCTCATCTGGATCTTTTGCCCAATCTGCATCAAAAAATGCCATAATTGTAAGCATATCTTTCCTTTGCCTTCGTCTCTTATAATATAAGCCATCTCCCCATTGTGCCTTTGAGATATCTCAGGATCCTCTTCACAACTTCCATGTGAGTGACTCTTGGCTGATGCATAAATTGAGATACTTGATTCACTGTCAGGTCTGGTGAAGGTCAAATATTGTAACATTCCCACAATGCTTTGATATTCTGTCGGATTTTCATATATTTCACCTTCTTCCATTCTTAGTTTATGGTGAATTGGAGTTGGGGTTAACATAGGTTTGCAATCAACCATACTTGTTTTCTTCAAAAGATCAAGGGTATACTTGTAATGAAGTATGCAGAAGAATCCAAGAATGCCAATGCATTCACTATGTCCAACACGGACAAACGAAACAAGCATAAGAGAGGAAATCCACCAAGGGATATACGAAGGGCCTTATAAAAAGGCTACACACATAAAAAGAATATCCCTTTTATTGGAGAGGAGCTCTCTAAAAGCAATACAAGATACAAGGGGGTTCCCCCTATTTATAACAAAGGGAGACCAAAGGGGGCTCCCAATAGAGTCGTTGGGAGCCCCCAACGGTCACAATTGTGACCGTTGGGGGCCCCAACGACTCCATTGTGGGGCCCCTTTGGTATCCCAATAAACATTTTAGAAAATAAAAAAACAAAAAATAAAAAACAGAAAAATAAAAGAAATAAAACAAGTACCCCTATTGGGTACTTGTGAAAAGACCATAATACCCCTATCAGGTATTATGGTGAATACATCTATATTTATATATATAGATGTATTATTACATATGTCTTAACACCCCCCTCAAACTTTATGGGGAGATGACCGAAAGTTTGCCAAGAAGGAACAAGAAGCGAGGAGCAGGAAGTGCTTTGGTAAAGAAATCTGCAAGTTGATATTCCGAAGTGACATATGGCAGTGTAACTTGTTAAAATGTAAACTGTAATATATATTATTTAATATTATTATATTTTCTTTTTCTATTTTTCTTTATTTTCTTTTTTAGCATCTAGTTCAATAGAAACTAGATATTTGATCCAGTCAAGTTCCTGTTGGAACTTGACTGTGCAAATAGCTGTTGGACTGTAGTCCAACAGCTATAATAATAAATGCTGTTGGACTGTAGTCCAACAGCTATATTAAGAGACGTTGGAATCCAACGTCTCTTTTGGAGAGTTCAAAATGAGCTCTCCTCTCTCTTCCACTTTTTTGTATATATAGGGGTGAACCCCTTCAATGTAAATTACTATGCTTCTTAAGCATTTTGTTCATGAATAAAGTATTATTTATTTTTCAAGTGTTCTTCCTTTTATACCCTTTCAAGGGTCATGCTTGTAGTGTCTCCAATAGGCACTTGTTTGTGAGTTATTTGTGCATTTGTTGAAGACCACCATTTCATTACATGGTATCAGAGCTACGAAATCCTTAGATCTTGAAGTGCTTCCGCCTCGATTTCTGTGCCACATTTACAAAAGGTGTTTCATCACCTTGTTCTTGGCTCAAGAAGATTTGTTTGAAGAAAGGCGAACTTGTGCTACAATTTTTTTTTGGTTTTGTATCCTCTCTTATTCCTTTTGTCTACTTTTTTTCTTTTCTTTTTATTTTTCTCTCTCTCTCTCTCCTCCTATTTATTCCTCTCTTACCCTTGTAAAAGATGGATGACAATGATAAGATCACCATCATTCCTATGAAGCTAAATGATACTATGTAATGTGGGCTTCGATTATGAAGCACCACATTTGGGGAAAAGGTTTATGGGGTATAGTGGATGGTTCCGATTTGGAACCTAAACTATCTCTTACCAAGAAAGAGGGTGATAAAGAGGTTCCTCTAACGGAAGAAGAGAAGAGTAAGGCGTTAGCCACTTATGAAAAGAAATGGAAAGAATGGAGGATAGGGCATGCAAAAATTATGTCATGGCTCATCAATAGCATAGACATTAAAAAATGCTCTAGTCTAGCTAAGTTTGAGCATGCCGATAAGGCTTGGGAATACCTCAAAAACATGTATTCCCTTAAAGATATTGCACATGTATGCAATTTACAAGATAAAGTTCGGACAATGACTCAAAAAGATAAAACTATTCGAGAATATTATAATGAGTTGTCCGAACTTTGGGAAGAGTTGGCTCTTCTTGAGCCCAAATGGCATTGTGCCGAAGACATCGAGCTTCGCCAAAAGCAACTCGATATGGAACATTTCTATCAATTTGTGAATGGTTTAAGGCCGGAGTTTGAATCCACCAAATCGGCTCTTTTACATCGTGAAAAAATTCCTTCTATTGTTGATACTCTAGAAGAGCTCACTATGGAGGAAAATAGACTTAGAAAAAGTACTCCAAAAGTTGATGATGACTCCATTTTAGCTGTATCTAGACCGGAGAATCATACTCGTACTTACAAGCCGCCTCATTTTGGAAGGCAAAACGGCGACTTTGATAAAAGAAAAGTTATTTGTCATCATTGTCATGAACCGGGGCACTACAGGCCTCAATGTCCAAAGTTAAAAAGAAGAGAAGAAAAAAGAGTTGCATCTGTTGAATCTGAGTCAAAAGATCAAGATGCACCTGTGTCTATGGCTCAACTGATGGAAATCCTTCAACCTCTTCTCAAAGGGGTATCCTCCTCAACCGAAGCCTCAATTGGAGCGACAGTTGCATCTTTCTCCGGTCCAGGTAACTTTCATTGGCTTTTAGATTCTGGTGCTTCTTTTCATATGACCCCAAATGTTAATAGTCTATCCGAATGTCTTAAAAATAACTCAAGTGTGTCAAAGGTTTTTACAGCCGATGACACATCTCTTGAAGTAAAAGGAATAGGATGTTTTGAAAATCTTCAAAAATCCAAAAGATTTTTTATCCCAGAAGTTAGATATATCCCTAAAGTTAATTTGAATCTCTTATCTGTCTCGCAAATATCTGATTATGGATGTAATATCTCCTTCTCTTCTCATGGTTGTTGGGTACAGGATCGTCAGTCAGGAAAGCTGATTGGGGAAGGCCATAGAGAAGGAGAACTTTATTACATGGACTTTTTGGAATTACCCAAGAATGTATTTTGTTATAATATTCAGAAATTAGAAACATTCCTACCTGCTCTACAAACATTCCTTGTTTAGCTCCACTAGGTAAGGATACATCATGGTGGAACGAGGATGTCAAATTAGCTATTAAGGTTAAAAGAGAGTGTTATAGAAATCTAAGTAAGAGTCGTGATAATGAGAATTTGGAGAAGTATATGATAGCAAAGAAGGAAGCTAAAAAAGTTGTTCGAAACGCGAGGGCTAAGGTATATAAGGAGGTTTATGATAAGTTGGATACCAAAGAAGGCGAGAAGGATATTTATAGGCTTGCAAAGATGAGAGATAGGAAATCGAAGGATTTGGGTATGGTTAGATGTATCAAAGATGAAACGCAAAGGGTTTTAGTCAAAGATGAGGAGATTAAGGAGAGATGGAAAGATTATTTTGATAAGCTATTTAATGATAGTCATGCTCAAGATCTTGGAGACTTCTCCATTCCTTTTCATGAGATAAATCGTGACTTCATGCGCAAGATTCAAAAGAAAGAAATTGCAGAGGCTTTGAAGAAAATGAAATCAAGAAGGGCAGTTGGCCCAGATGGTATACCTATCGAGGCTTGGAAATGCTTGGGAGAGAAAGGTTTAGAATGGTTGACAAATCTTTTTAACTTGATTTGGCGAACAAATAAGATGCCTAATGAGTGGAGGAAGAGTACTTTGGTGCCTTTATATAAGAATAAGGGTGATATACAAGATTGCACAAACTATCGTGGTATAAAACTCATGAGTCATACTATGAAACTTTGGGAGAGGGTGATTGAGTCTAGGTTGAGGAAGGTTGTCATGATATCGGAGAATCAATTTGGTTTTATGCCTGGAAGATCAACTATGGAAGCTATACATCTTCTTAGACAACTTATTGAAAGATATAGAGAGAGGAACAAAGATTTGCATATGGTTTTTATTGATTTAGAGAAGGCATACGATAGAGTACCTAGAGACGTTCTCTGGTGGACAATGATGAAGAAAGGTGTTTCTCTCAAGTACATTAGTATAATTAAAGATATGTATGAAGGAGTAGTAACCAATGTCCGCACTTGTGGAGGGGTGACAACCAATTTCCCGATAACGGTTGGGTTACATCAAGGATCTGCTTTAAGCCCTTTCCTATTTGCAATAGTGATGGATGAGCTTACGAGATCAATTCAAGAAAATGTACCGTGGTGTATGTTGTTTGCTGATGATATTGTTTTGATTGATGAGTCTAGAGCTGGGGTTAATGCTAAGTTAGAATTATGGAGACAGACATTGGAAGCTAGAGGTTTTAAGTTGAGTAAGAGTAAGACTGAATATATGGAATGTCGGTTTAGTAAGCAACGAAGTAGTGATGGGAGTGTAGTGAAGCTTGGTGAGCAAGATATACCGGTGAATGATTATTTCAAATATTTGGGATCCATCATTCAAAAGTATGGAGAAATTGATGGAGATGTAAATCATAGGATAAAGGTTGGGTGGATGAAATGGAAAAGTGCTACTGGAGTGCTGTGCGATCGTAGAATGCCATTGCGGTTGAAGGGAAAGTTTTATAGGACGACTATTAGACCCGCTTTACTATATGGTACGGAATGTTGGGCTGCCAAGAGACATCATATTCAAAAAATGAGTGTAGCTGAGATGCGGATGCTTAGATGGATGTGTGGAAATACAATAAAAGATAAGATTCAGAACGAAGAGATACGTAAGAAGGTAGGTGTTGCACCCATTGAAAATAAGATGCGAGAGAATCGTTTACGGTGGTTTGGACATATTCGGCGAAGGCCTAATGATGCTCCAGTTAGAAGGTTGGAGAAATGGGAAAATATATTAGTTAAAAGAGGTCGGGGTAGGCCTAGGAAGACTTGGATGGAGATGATAGGAAAGGATATGAATGCTTTGAACCTCACTGAGGACATGGCGTTGGATAGAAATGATTGGAGGAAAAGGATTCATGTGGAAGACCCAAAATGAATTTCTTTTTTGGTTCATATCGCTGACCCCAATTGTTTTGGGATGAAGGCGTAGTTGTTGTTGTTGTTGTTGTTGTTGTATTCAGAAATTAGAATTGGATTTATGGCACAAAAGGCTTGGCCATCCTCATATGTCTAAAATTCAATATTTTCCAAGTTTGGAAAAATTTTGTAATTCTAAAAAATTTTCTTGTAAAGACTGCATTCTTGGCAAAATGAAAAGGTTATTATTTCTTAGTAGAACTTTTGTTTCCTCACGACCACTTGAGTTAATACATTCGGATGTTTGGGGCCCCACACCAGTTATTTCCAAAGGTGGTTATACATATTATGTCATTTTTGTTGATGACTTTTCTAGACATGGATTTATTTTCTTAAACATAAATCTGATGTCTTTGCTAACTTTCAAATATTTCATAAAATGGTTAAAAATAAGTTTCAAAATGATATTTCTGTTTTTCGCACTGATTCAGGGGGAGAATTTATGTCCAACGAATTTAAAGACTATATCAATTTACATGGTATTACATATTAAAGATCATGTCCACACACTCCACAACAGAATGGCCTAGCCGAACGCAAACATCGGCACATTATGAAAACTACTAGGACATTGCTAATTGCAAATCAAGTTCCAAAAAGTTTTTGGGCTGAAGCGGTCCTAACTGCCACCTACCTCATTAATATGATGCCATCTTCCTCATTAAAGAATACAACTCCAATAGAAAAGCTTGTTAATTTAACTCCAGATTATTCTAGATTAAGAGTCTTTGGATGCAAATGTTTTGTTTTCACCAACAGAAATGACAAACTCTCTCCTCGTGCAATCCCATGTGCCTTTTTAGGATATGCTGATAATAAAAAAGGCTAAAGGTGTTTCGATTTTCAAAATGGCAAATTATATGTGTCAAGAAATGTATCTTCTTTGGAAAAAGAAAGCTTCTTTGAATTTGAAAAATCCAAGGATGTCACTGAATGCTCGTTTTTAATTGATCCAACTTCAAAATCCAATGAATGTGATGTTGGATGTGACCTTGACAATGATCAAAGTCCTATTGTTGTTGAAAATGATGATAATGAAGAGCAAATCCATAGGGATGTTAGTCTACAATATTCAAGACGTAGAGAGCAAAATCTTCCATGTGCATTACAAAAATACTCTAAAGTCTCACCTAGAAGAACGTCTAGAATCTCTAAACCTCCAGAAAAATTTGTGTCTTATGAATCTTTTTCACCCACGTATAGGGCCGCCATTACATTAATACAATCATATGTTGAACCATCATCCTATTCTCAAGCAAAAAATCATATAGAATGGATAGAAGCCATAAAAATAGAATTGGATGCACTAGAAAAGGCCAATACTTGGACGATACAAGATATCCCTCCGGGTAAGAAACCTATAGGTTGTAAGTGGGTATACAAAGTCAAAACCAAAAGTGATGGGACCCTGGAAAGATATAAGGCCCGTTTAGTAGCAAAAGGATATGCCCAAGAGTATGACATCGATTATGAAGAAACATTTGCTCCTGTGGCCCGTATGACCACTGTTAGAACTTTAATAGCCTTGGCCTCCATTAGAACATGGCCTATCTTTCAATTAGATGTCAAAAATGCTTTCCTGAATGAGAATCTCGTTGAAGAAGTATACATGGAAGCCCCACCTGGTATTAGTATCCCTAAGGGTAAAACTCTTCGTCTAGAAAAAGCTCTTTATGGTCTTAAACAGGCTCCAAAAGCCTGGTATGACCGATTTAGTCATGTTATGCTTGATATTGGTTTTCAACCTTGTTTAACTGACACTGCTTTGTTTGTTAAGAAATCTGATGCAGGCATCATTATTCTTCTTCTCTATGTGGACGGTATGATCATCACCGGAGGCGACAAACAGGGAGTTGCAAATATCAAATCTCTTCTTAAAACTCACTTTGAAATGACTAACTTAGGTTTATTAAGATATTTTTTAGGCATTGAAGTTGCTTATTCTCCTCGGGGGTATTTGATATCTCAATCTAAATTTGCTCTTGATATCGTTTCCAGGTCTGGAATTATAGATGATAAGAAAGTAGACACTCCAGAAGTTGTCAGTGTTAAAATGAAAATTGATGATGGAGAACTTCTTGATGATCTTACTCTTTATAGACAGCTTGTTGGAGCTCTTTCTTATCTTTCCATTACTAGGCCAGATATAACTCATGCGATTCATACAATTAGTCAGTTTCAGCATGCTCCCACCTCCGTGCACATGGGCGCGATTTTGCGTATTATTAGATACTTAAAATCCTCTCTTTCACGAGGACTCTTCTTGTCCGCTTCATCTTCATTAAATTTAATTGCATATACTGATGCTGACTGGGGAGGTGATCCCAATAATAGACACTCAACTACTGGTTTTTGTGTGTTCCTAGGTTAAACCTTAATTTCGTGGAGGTGCAAGAAGCAGCAGAAAGTCTCTCTTTCCTCCACCGAAGCTGAATACAGAGCCATGACAACCACCACTATGGAAGTTGTTTGGCTCAGACGATTGCTAGCGGATATGGGAGCTAAGCAACGCAAGCTTCAAAGATGTGCTGTGACAACAAAAGTGCGATCTACATTGCAAGCAACCGGACATTCCATGAGCGCACTAAACACATTGAGATGGACTGTAGTCACTATGTCAGAGAGGAATACTTACATGGAACCATTGATCTGCCATATGTTACATCAGAATATCAATTAGCATACTTCTTCACCAAGCCTCTCGCTGCTCCCAGATTTCGCTTCCTCTTAGACAAACTTTCGCTCATTGTACCGTAAGTTTGAAGGGGAGTGTTAAAATGTAAACTGTAATATATATATATATTATTTAATATTATTATATTTTCTTTTTCTATTTTTCTTTATTTTCTTTTTTAGCATCTAGTTCAATAGAAACTAGATATTTGATCCAGTCAAGTTTCTGTTGGAACTTGACTGTGCAAATAGCTGTTGGACTGTAGTCCAACAACTATAATAAATGCTGTTGGACTGTAGTCCAACAGCTATATTAAAAGATGTTGGAATCCAACGTCTCTTTTGGAGAGCTCAAAATGAGCTCTCCTCTCTCTTCCATTTTTTTTGTATATATAGGGGTGAACCCCTTCAATGTAAATTACTATGCTTCTTAAGCATTTTGTTCATGAATAAAGTATTATTTATTTTTCAAGTGTTCTTCCTTTTATATCCTTTCAAGGGTCATGCTTGTAGTGTCTCCAATAGACACTTGTTTGTGAGTTATTTGTGCATTTGTTGAAGACCACCATTTCATTACAACTGTCCCACGAAGATATTCATCACGTACATAGTGACAGTCCATTTCAATATGTTTAGTCCTCTCATAAAAGGTGTGGTTGCTGGCAATATAGATTGCACTTTTGTTGTCGCAACAAAGCTTCGAAGCACCGGTAATTTCGACTCCCATATCTTGAAGAAGACTTTGAAGCCACACAAGCTCCATTGTAGTAGTTGCCATAGCCTTGTATTCTGCTTCAGTAGAAGACAATGAGACTTTCTGCTGTTTCTTGCATCTCCAAGCAATTAGCGAATCTCCTAAGAAAACACAAAAGCCAGTAGTTGAGACTTAATCATTTGGGTTTCCTCCCCAGTCAGCATCAGTATAAGCGAGTAAATCTAAGGAAGAGAGTGAGGATAAGAATAACCCTTTAGTCAAAGTATTTTTGATGTATCGAATGATCCGAAGCACAACACTCATATGCACAGATGTAGGGGCATGCTGAAATTGGCTTGCAGAGTGCACAACATGAGCAATATCAGGCCTGGTGATAGTCAGATAGGTGAGGGAACCAATGAGTTGCCTGTAGGGCGTAGGATCATCCAGCAGAACTCTATCCTCCAGTCGTAGTTTAGCATTGATAACCTCGGGAGTCTCCACCTTTTTGTCATCTGAAATCCCAGATTTGGAACATATGTCTGCAGCAAGCTTCATCTGTGACAAAATATACCCTCGAGGAGAGTATGCTACTTCTATACCAAGAAAGTACCTGAGAAAACCCAAATCAGACATATCAAAATTATGTTTTAACATATTTTTAACATTAAGAATACCACTTTCATCATTGCCAGTGATGATCATATCATCAACATAAAGCAGAAGGATGATGATACTATTACCTGCACGTTTAACAAAAAGAGCAGTGTCAGTATAACATGAACGAAATCCCAATTGTAACATGATAGCACTAAATCTATCATACCAAGCCTTAGGGGCTTGTTTAAGGCCATATAAAGCTTTTAATAATCGAAGAGTTTGACCTTGGTTAACACTAATTCCCGGCGGAGGGTCCATATATACTTCTTCATTCAACTGACCATTAAGAAAGACATTTTTAACATCTAATTGAAATATAGGCCATTTCTTAGATGATGCTACAACAATTAGAGTTTTAACGCTTGTCATGCGAGCCACGGGGGCAAAAGTCTCCTCATAATCGATGCCATATTCTTGTGAATATCCCTTAGCAACTAATCTAGCTTTATAACGTTCTAGGAAACCATCACTTTTTGCTTTAACTTTGTAGACCCACCGACATCCTATAGCTTTTTTATTTGGAGGAAGTTGAACTATTTCCCAAGTTTTAGCCTTATTTAAAGCATCTAGTTCAACTTTCATTGCTTCAACCCAATGAGGAATATTTTTTGCTTGATTATAATGGGAAGGTTTATAGTAAGAATGCAAGGCTATTAGACAAGCTCTATAGTTAGGTGAGAGAGTTTCATATGAGACAAACCTATTAGGTGGAATTGATTTTCTAGAAGATCGCCTAAGGGAGGTTTCTTCTAGGGGTTCATTAAGCCGCAAGAATTTTTCTAAAGCACTAATAGGTTGTGCTTCCTCACGCCGAGTGTATACTTGGAGATTGTCACCATTAGTTGGTGATACATCATTATCATGAGAATCATTATTGTGAGTATTTTCTAAAAATTCTGGATGACTCAAAGAGTCATCATTTGAATCTTCTAAAAGATCATTGATAAACATATAATCAATTTCATTTGGTTTTTCCAATATTTCAAATCCATTTTCATCTTCTAAAAAGGTCACATCTTTGGAGACAAATAACTTATTGTTTTTATAGTCAAAGCATCTATAGCCCTTTTGATTTTCACCATATCCTAAAAATACACATTCTATTGCTTTAGGTGACAATTCATCTTTTTTTATGTAAAAGAACAAAGCATTTACACCAAAAAATACGAAGACGATTGTAATCGGGTGTCATATTGAAAAGCTTTTCATAAGGAGAGATATTGTTTAATTTTGAAGATGACATTCTATTGATTAAATAGGTGGAGGTTAACACGGCTTCGGCCCAAAAACTTTTAGGAATATTTTTAGAAATGAGTAATGATCTAGTGGTTTCTAAAATATGTCTATGTTTTCTTTCCGCTAGGCCGTTTTGTTGAGGAGTTCTTGGACAAGATTTTTGATGACAAATGCCATGTTGTTTTAAATATGATTGAAACTCATTTGATAAGTTTTCTTCACCTGAATCGGATCTAAGAATTGATATGTGACTTTGAAATTGATTTTGAACTTTTGCATGAAATTCTTTGAAGAAGTTAAAACCTTCCGATTTAAGGTTAAGAAAATAAATCCATACATATCTAGTATAATCATCAATAAAGCTAACATAATATGAATAACCACCTTTGGATAGAACCGGAGATGGTCCCCATACATCGGAATGCACCAATTCAAAAGGTCTTGTTGTCACAAAGGTTCTAACACGAAAAGGAATAGACTTCATTTTTCTAAAAATGCAATCTTTGCAATTGATATTTTTTTCTTTACAAAACTTGTTTCCAAAAGGAAAAATATACATTTTAGAGTAACTTGGGTGTCCAAGCCTTTTATGCCAAGTTTCAATATTTTTGTCTTGGACATAAGTACAAAATGAGGTATTTGGAAGCATTAAGTTATCCATAAAATAAAGATCTTCCTTCCTATGGCCTTGCCCAATCCGCTTTCCGGACCAGAGATCTTGCACAAAGCACCCTTGGGATGAGAAAGATATTTCACATCCATGGTCGGCAATTTGGGAAACGGAAAAGAGGTTAAGATTTAATTTAGGAACTATTCTAACTTTTGGAACAAGAAAATTTTGAACATTTTTAAAATCGAGAGTTCCAATACCATTTATTTTGAGAAAAGTTTCATCGGCCGTAGAGACACAAGATATTTTTGAATTGGTGTGCACGTTGGTTAATGCATTTTCATGAGGAGTCATGTGAAAAGAGGCTCCGAAATTTAAAATCCAAGAGTACGTACCGGGAGGTGATGATGAGGCAATGGCGGCACCGGAGGTGGAAGAAGTAGCCTTTAGAATTTGTTGGAGAGCCAAGGAAATTTGACCAAGAGTATCTTTGAGATCCCCGTTCTTGCCTTCATCTTCTTTGGTGGAGGATTCCTCAACGGAAGCCACCTTTGGCTTGAATGCCCCATTTAGCTTTGGGCAAACGGGTTTAATATGTCCTGGCTCATAACAATGATGACATATAATCATTTTTCTTCCACCACTCCCTTGCTTACCAAAATGAGGTGGCTTGTATGTTTTAACATGATTGCCGGGTTTAGATACGGCAAGAACTTCATTTATGCTTTTACCCATGTTATGCCTAGTCTCTTCTTGAGTAATTTCGGCAATAGCCTCTTCTAAAGGAGGAAACGTAGATCTATGGAGAAGTGAGGATCTAACTTGTTCAAATTCGGGACGAAGCCCAAATAAAAATTGAAACAATCTATCTTGTTTCATTTGTTTTTGTCTTAGTTCCACATCCTTCGTAGCCACCCATTTAGGCTCTAAAAGAGCCAATTCATCCCACAAAGGATTTAGAGCACTATAATAGTCTTGTATGCTCATGTCGCCTTGTTTTGTGGTTCTCACTTTTTCTTGCAAAAAATAAGCTCTTGCAAGATCCTTTTGGGTATACATACCCTTCATAAAAAACCAAGCTTCATTTGCCGGGCGGAATTTTGCAATATTTGCACATACCTTAAGTTCGACATTATTCATAAACCATGCTAGGATTTTTGCATGGTTGCTCTCCCAATCTTCCATTTGGTGATGATAATCTTCAATGGCCTTGAGACGAGCATCACCTTCAAGTGCTTTCTCTTGATCTTCTTCCATCTTTGTGAGCTTAAGTTGGGGTTCCGGAACGGTTTCCATTACATAACCCCAAAGCTTCTTGCCTTTGAGATTATTCTCCATTGCGGATGCCCACATCATGTAATTTTTCCCATTGAGCTTGAATGATAGATCGATCTTGACTTCCATTGCTACAAAATGAAGATGTGAAAAAGAAAAGAAGTAGAGAGAGACACGATTTTACCTTAGAAGATCGTATGGCTCTGATACCATGTAATGAAGTATGCGGAAGAATCCAAGAATGCCAATGCATTCACTATGTCCAACACAGACAAACGAAACAAGCATAAGAGAGTAAATCCACCAAGGGATATACGAAGGGCCTTATAACAAGGCTACACACATAAAAAGAATATAAAGCAATACAAGATACAAGGGGGTTCCCCCTATTTATAAGCAAAGGGAGATCAAAGGGGGCTCCCAATAGAGTCGTTGGGAGCCCCCAACGACTCCATTGTGGGCCCCCTTTGGTATCCCAATAAACATTTTAGAAAATAAAAAAACAAAAAATAAAAAACAGAAAAATAAAAGAAATAAAACAAGTACCCCTATTGGGTACTTGTGAAAAGACCATAATACCCCTATCGGGTATTATGGTGAATACATCTATATATATATATAGATGTATTATTACATATGTCTTAACAATACTATGTCACATAGGTGCGGGTGAGGGTGCGGCGATGCGACACTTTAAAAAAACTTGAGTGCGGGGGTATATTGTGAAAATCTCTCTAAAAAGAGATTTTGTGTATAAACACAATGCTCAAAACACGAAGTGTGCACAAAGGCACAAAGGAGAACTCTCACAAGTGCACAATGGCACAGATACAAATGCTCAAGAGCATAAAAAATATCAACTTCAATATATTGGGTTCCAAGAGGGGCTTTACAAAAAGATAGGAAAACCTAAAGGGGATCACCCCTGTTTATAAGAGAATGGAGCAACGGGGGGGCTCTAATACACATGTTGGAGACCCTCCAACGGTTAGAATTCTAACTGTTGGAGGGGGCTTCAACATGGGCATTGAGAGCCCCCCATGTCACATCAAAACAAAAAGAAGAAAAAGTAAAAAAAGAAGAGAAAAAATACAACAAAAGAAAAAGGGAAAATGTATAATCATATTCTTAAGTGAGAATATGCGTAAAAGCTATAAAATTACATAAATACCCTTATCGGGTTATATATATATATATAAAGAGACTACATTTTAACACCCCCCCTCAAACTTATGGTGTTACAACAAAAAGTTTGCTAAGGAAGTTAAATCTTGGAGAGCACAACGCTTTGGTGAAGAAGTCTGCCCGTTGATATTTCGATGTAACATAAGGAAGGTCTATGATTCTTAAATATTCTTCATGAACATAGTGGTAGTCCATCTCGATATGCTTCGTGCGCTCATGAAATGTGTGATTTTTGGCAATGTAGATTGCACTTTTATTATCATAACATAATTTTGTGGGCCCTAGAACTTGAATATTCATATCTTTCAAGAAGTTGCGAATCCAAACAATCTCCATGGTAGTAGATGCCATGACTCTATATTTAGCTTCGGTGGATGAAAGCGATACTTTTTGTTGCTTTTTGCATCTCCAAAAAATTAATGATTCCCCTAAAAAAATACAAAAACCAGTGGTAGAGTGACGGTTATTTGGATCACCTCCCCAATCAGAGTCAGTATAAGCAATTAAATTCAATTAAGAAGAAAAGATAGAAATACCCCCTTGTTTACTGTACACTTTATGTATCTGTTGATGTGGAGAATGACACTCATATGAACTGTAGTAGGTGCATGTTGAAACTGACTAGCAACATGCACTGCATGAGAAATATCAGGCCTTATAATGCTAAGATACGTTAACGATCCAACTAGTTGCTGGTAAGGTGTGGGATCTTTTAGGAGAATCTCATCATCAATCTTTATCTTTGAACCTACTATTTCAGGAGTTTCACAGACCTTGTCAATCTGTCAATAATCTCATAAGCAAGTTTAGTTTGAGACAAAAAATAGCCTCTGTGAGAATAGGCAACCTCAATTCTCAAAAAATATGTCAGAAATCCTAAGTCTGACATTTCAAATCTTGAGGTCAAGATAAATTTAATGTTCTTGATTCCTTTGACATCATCACCTGTTATTAACATATCATCAATATATAATAGTAATATAACAATCCCTGCATCAGATTTCTTAACAAACAATGCAGTGTCAGTATAGCATGAAGTGAAACAATTTTCAGTCATTACATTGTTAAACCTATCGTGCCAAGCCTTGGGAGCTTGTTTCAAGCCATAAAGAGCCTTACGAAGATGAATGACTTTATTTTTAGGAATTTTCATACCAGGTGGAGCATCCATGTAGATTTTTTCATTAAGATCACCATTTAGAAAGACATTTTTGACATCCATTTGATAAATATTCCATTTTCTAATGGAAGCAATGGTGATGAGACATCTGACAGTAACCATATGAGCTACTAGAGCAAATGTCTC